>NC_090657.1:77252488-77504593 GCF_040937935.1 Hyperolius riggenbachi | reverse complement strand
AAACTTCTATATATTGCATAGCATAACCATGAAGCTAAGAATTTTAGTGAATCAGAATCTTTATGTCGCCAAGCATGACTGGATCGTGCCCGGAATTGGGTTTGGCATGTACAGGGCCAGTGTGGAACAGCATACAATACAAAAAGAGTACAAATACAGCAGTTCATTATCAACATTAACACAGAGTATGAGCCAGGGGCGGACTGACAACTCATGGGGCCCCCGGGCAATAGGAGATTATGTGGCCCATACCAGTGTTGTCCCACATTCCATGTTATTTTTTACAGACTTAAGATATAATAATTTACTGCCAACAGATATCTTACACTGACAAACAACCATGTGCCGCGCGCCAAAAATGGGTGTGGTCATGCAACAGAATGTGGACGTGGCCATGGGTGGGGCAAAATATACATGACCTTAGCAGTAGTGTAAATGGTCTGCCGGGGAAGTTTGAACTCTGCCATAGTGTTTCCCCCCAAAATACATGTGATCTGACAGCATATCACCAAAAATCCATGCAATATGGCAGTGGTTCCTCCAAAATACAGATAATATGGCAGTTGTTCCCCCAAAATAGACATAATCTGGCAGCAGCCGTTCCCCCAAATACACATAATTTGGCAGTGGTTCCCCAAAATATGCGTAATCTGGCAGCGGATCACCCAAAATACATGTAATCTGGCAGCAGTGGTTCCCCCATTATACACATAATCTGGAAGCAGCGGTTCCCCCAACATACACAATCTGACAGCGGTTCCCCAAAAATACACTTAATCTGGCAGCTGTTCCCCAAAAATAGTTAATCTGGCAGCAGTTCCCCCAAAATAGGTGCCCCCAGTATAGGTAACCAGGTCAAAAGGTATCCCCAGTGGAAGTAACCAGGCCTATAGGTGTTGCCTGTGCAGGTATCCAGATTTATAGGTGTCCCCAGAATAGGTAGCCAGGTCTATGGGTGTCCCCAGAATAGGTAGCCAGGTCTATGGGTGTCCCCAGTATAGATAGCCAGGTCTACAGGTGTCTCCAGAATAGGTAGCCAGGTCTATAGGTGTCCCCAGTACAGATAGCCAAGTCTATAGGTGTCTCCAGTATAGATAGCCAGATCTATTGGTCTCCCCAGTATATGTAGCCAGGTGTATAGATGTTTCCAGTATTTGTAGCCAGGTCTATTGGTCTCCCCAGTATATGTAGCCAGGTGTATAGGTGTTCCCAGTATTTGTAGCCAGGTCTGTAGGTGTCCCCAGTATTTGTAGCCAGGTCTATAGGTGTCCCTAGTATATGTAGTCAGGTGTATAGGTGCCCCCAGTATAGCCAGGTCTATCAGTGCCCCCAGTATAGCCCGGTGTATAGGTGCCCCCAGTATAGCCAGGTCTGTAGGTGTCCCCAGGAGGGGAAGCAGCCAGTGAAAGGGAGCTGTGGGCAGAGTGATGGGGAAGGGTGGAAATCTCCCCCTCTTCCCTCACCTTGGGGCCCCTCTTCCTGGCTCTCCCCTCCGGATTAATGTTTGTAAGTCTCGGTGCAGCGGCTGGGGACTTACCGATGAGTAGACCAGACTAGCGGCACACAGATCAAAGCTCCCTCCGGTGGCTGTAACAGCGGTAAGTCCTCAGCCGCTGTACCGAAACTAATAAACATTAACCCGGAGGGGAGAGCCAGGAAGGAGGGCCCCAAGGTGAGGGAAGGGGGGAGACGTCCCCCCTTCTCCGCCGCTGTGCCCATCGCTCCCTTTCACTGGCTGCCTTCCCTCCTGCTCAGGGTGCTCTGGCTTCCCCACCCCCCACCCCGACCATGGGCCCTCAGCCCGTGCCCGAATGGTCAGTCCGCCCCCGGTATGAGCTCACGTATGTAAAGTGTGCAGAGTGCAGTCATGTGCTACCAAAAGCTACTTGTGTGGGGGCAGATGAAGAGAGTTCATAGAGTCCTTCTTAACAATAGGGGGGCATATGCAATTGACTTTTTCTCCCAAGTTATCTCCTAGGAGAACATCTTTCATTTTCTCTTTAAAATAACTTTTAAAGGACACCTGAGGCGAAAATAAACTAATGAAATAAACAATTGAATCTATCTTCCTTCTCCTAAAAATGACTTTTTAAGATATTTCACAGTTTTATTTTATGTTTAAATCTACTTTTTAAGTTTTAACTGTTTTATTGTTTTTGCTCAATGACACATTCATTGAAGTATACCAGAGCTAAAATCTATGAATGATTGACCCTTTTTATCTCTCTCCTGCTCTCTGAAGCCATTTTCTGCTAGGAAAGTGTTTTATAGTTGGAATTTTTTATCAGTGAGGGTCACACTGTAGTCACTTCCTGTCCGAGTCAGGACTGAGTCAGCCACTAACATACCTGATATTTAACTCTTTCAGGCAGAGAAAGAAAAAAAGGAACACAGCATAGTTATTTATGTGCTTGGCACTGTACATACACATGTCTATCTCATCATATCACGTCACCTCGGGTATCCTTTAAACACTTTGCAATTAAAAAAGTATCAAAAAGTAGGTAAAAAAGTACTATCAAAAGAGTTTTAGTATTTTCTTCCTTGTTAAAGGTTTAAAAGACATTGTTTAGACCAAGAATGAAAGAATAAACTCAGGAGAAAAAGTCCATTGCATATGAGTCCTGGTATATAAGTGGTCAAGGATTCATTATCCATATGAAGGGTGCTCCATAAGTTTTCTAAAGGTGGCCATACACTGGTCGATTTACCATCAGATTCGACCAAAAGATAGATCCCTCTCTGATCGAATCTGATCAGAGAGGGATCGTATGGCCACCTTACTGCAAACAGATTGTGAATCAATTTCAGCCTGAAACCGATCACAATCTGTGGAGCTGCCGCTGCCCCCCCCCCTCCCCTCCCCCTGCATACATTACCTGTTCCAGCCAGCGCGAGTCCACTGGTCCACCGCTGTCTTCTTCTCCGCCTGGTCCTGTATCTCCGCTGTATTGCGTCGGTCGTCGGGCATTCGAACGCCGCTATCAACGCACTCCCGACCCGCCGGCGATCGAGAAAAATCTTCTGCATGGATGGATCGACGGGAGTCGACGGGAACGATGGATTTCGGACGGAAATCCATCGTTCTGTCAGCGGTGTGCGCGGCGATTTCACGGCCGTTTCGATCACTGTGATCGAAACGGCCGTATTTCGGCGGGAAAATCATTAGGTGTATGGGCCCCTTAAACAATTTAGTGTTATCAAAAAATGTATTTCCATTCCATTCAAAACTAACAGTAAGCTCAAACTGCTTTTCTATGCCGCCTTAACAACAGGACTCTGCGTATTTTATCAGGAATACTGGTGGTTGGAGGCGTCCAAAAAATAATAAAACAATTAAAAACAGTTGAAACAGGAGAGGCTGCAGTTGTAAGATATACATTAGTAGCAAGTACAACTCTAAGAAAGTCTGAAAACATTTATTGCACAGAAAAGGGGTCAGCCAACCACCGCATCTTCTTTTTAAACTGTTTTTAATTGTTTTATTATTTTGGGAAGCATCCACCTGCCAATATTCCTGTTTCACACCAATGTGGGGAGATTGCTTCTTTTAGCCAAGTCCCAGGACCTGCTGAATCATCAGGAGCATGACCAGTAAGAATCTTTACAAACCAGAGCGGTGGCAGTAATTCCTTCATGGGCCTTATTGGTGGTTGCATCTTTATAGCAACCAGAAAAGTGTAATCCTCTTTACCTAAATATCTACTGGTATTTTACCATATTGCACTGTTGACTTCTGGTATTTGTTCCTTTGTGTCATTTCAGTCCTTGGAGCTTCTCATTTTTTATTTGGGGAACAGGTGCTAGAAGCCTGCTCAGAAACTCCCACCTTGTTGCAGCATAATTTGCAGCATGGTGCAAGAGGCTCTGTTACTCCTCTTCAACACCTGGACTAAATCATTGGCAAGAAACTTTTACATTCTTGTCTGCCAGTTTCTCTGAGAAGCACTGTGGAATGCTGATGTTTTATACACACCTAAAAACAAAACAAGGGGTAAAAAGAAGAGAAGGCCTGAAAAAAAAACGTTTTGACGTTAATCCGTACAGTATTTTGAACCAAACTGAGGGCCACATTAGAAACACTGAGTTTCTCTCAACAAAAGCGAAATTGAATTTAGGGAGGTGTTTTACCCTCATGCTGTGCTACCATTGATAAGCAGTTTGTCCAGGGAGAATCCAGCCATTCTATTTTCTTAAAAGATAAAAAAAAAATTCTGGAGCTGGTAACACAGTATTTTGTGTCCTTTCTTATCTCCTATACACAGCATGAGTCAGAAAGCCAAGTACAAAGGAGGTTTGAAAGTTAGTAAAACTTTTTGCAGCTGATAATCTTTGAAGGACGGACATTTTTAAAAGACCATTTAAATGGAATTCCAAGTCTTATGAACCTTATGCATGCGAATTCCCCAGCCCCTGCAGTTAAACAAGTTCCCTTTGTGACCTTAAATAAATGACAACAAATACTACAAATAACCACAAATATCCTTTCTCTTGACTGCTGCACTATTCTCCCAATAACCTGGAAATGATGGGGAGAGGGAAAAGAAGAAAAGTAATATGGATTGTAAAATAAAAAGAAACTTTAATATTTTATAAGCAGAAGTGGAGAGAAAGGTAGCTACTCCATTTCTTGGCCTGGAGGTGTCATAGAACATAACACCGTGAGCGATGATACACCCTCTAACTGGATGGGACCATGGTGGTCTATGATACTCTCCCTTACTGGATGGGTCCATGCAGTGTCAGGCTGGGAGGTGGAAAAGCTGAGGAAATAAACTTACTGGCCAAGCAGCAGTAACCCTGTGTTATCACTCCAAGTAGAAGTCTGTAGCAAATCTTCACTGTGAGCAGCAACACCTGACTACTGCTGTTTGGCCAGCAAGTGGATTTCCTTAGCTTTTCCACCTCCCAGCCCGACACTGGGTCCATGGGTAAGCTACAACCCCTACGGGATGGGACCATGGCAAGCTATGACACATCTGCTTGCTGGATGGAACTATGGTAAGCTTTGAAACTCCCCCTTACCAAGATGAGCTATGATACACCCTCTAACTGGATGAAACCATGGTGAGCTACGATAGACTCCCTTGCTGGATAGGACCATGTTAAGCTATGCAACACCTTCTTGCTGGATGGGACCATGGTAAGCTATGATACAACCCCTTTCTGGATGGAATTAAGGTAAGCTACTAGGTGGGACCATGGTGAGCTATGAGACACCCGCTTACTGGAGGTGAGCATGGTTATGAGATACCCCTTTAGGCTAGGTTCACAGTGGACGTTGTGCTCCCTGTAACAGCAGGAACGCAATGGGTAAGTGGTTCCACATGTTATCAATTCGTTGTGTTGCATATAGGGAAACAGTCAATAAAAAGTATGCTTCACTGTTGCTGTTTGTGGTAACACATGCCATTACACTGCAACCCACCACACTGTGAACATCTCTGTAGGTGGTGCATTGCAGTGAGGTAAGATGCATTACAAAGCGGCCATTATGGCGCACCCCAGTAAAATTTCACAATTTTTGCTGATTGCAGTTAGTTACACTAGGCCTGTGACATTTTGTCAAATAAAACATTTCCACGGGAAATAACACATATACCGTGTGCAGTTAGCATGCAGGCATAGTGCTACTGGCACAGTGGCAGCTGGTATTTAGCTGGTAATCAGTGGCTGTTACTGCTGCTGGCATAGTGGCAGCTGCTAATCAGTGGCTGTTACTGCTGCTGGCATAGTGGCAGCTGCTAATCAGTGGCTGTTACTGCTGCTGGCATAGTGACAGCTGCTAATCAGTGCTGTTACTGCTGCTGGCATAGTGGCAGCTGCTAATCAGTGGATGTTACTGCTGCTGGCACAGTGGCTGCTGCTAATCAGTGTCTGTTACTGCTGCTGCCATAGTGGTGGTTGCTAATCAGTGGCTGTTACTGCTGCTGGCATAGTGACAGCTGCTAAACAGTGCTGTTACTGCTGCTGGCATAGTGGCAGCTGCTAATCAGTGGATGTTACTGCTGCTGGCACAGTGGCTGCTGCTAATCAGTGTCTGTTACTGCTGCTGGCATAGTGGTGGTTGCTAATCAGTGGCTGTTACTGCTGCTGGCATAGTGGCAGCTGCTAATCAGTGGCTGTTACTGCTGCTGGCATAGTGTCAGCTGCTAATCAGTGGCTGTTACTGCTGCTGGCACAGTGGCTGCTGCTAATCAGTGCCTGTTACTGCTGCTGGCATAGTGGTGGTTGCTAATCAGTGGCTGTTACTGCTGCTGGCATAGTGGCAGCTGCTAATCAGTGGCTGTTACTGCTGCTGGCATAGTGGCAGCTGCTAATCAGTGGCTGTTACTGCTGCTGGCACAGTGGCTGCTGCTAATCAGTGTCTGTTACTGCTGCTGGCATAGTGGTGGTTGCTAATCAGTGGCTGTTACTGCTGCTGGCATAGTGGCTGCTGCTAATCAGTGGCTGTTACTGCTGCTGGCATAGTGGCAGTGGCTGCTACTGCTACAGTGGTGACTGATAACCTACAGGTGAGCAAAGAGGGAGGAAGAGCGACGATACAAGGTGGCCCCTGCAGCTATGGCCTACGGGTTGCATGAAATTAACGGCTGTAGAGAGCTTCGGAGGGGCCACCACAAAAGACTTGGTGGGCCACATTTGGCCCCGGTCCGGACTTTGGACATGCCTGCCCTAGGGCAACATGGAAACACTGAACAGACAAGATGACAGGATCTACCACAACGTTTATACAAACGACATCAACAGCGAAAACCATTGTTTAAAAACTGCGTTTATTCATTTTAATGGGATGGTGGTTGTTCCCTTTCAAATAATGCTTTTGTTGCCCGCTGAAAATGCCGCATTTACCACCTGTGTGAGCCAGCCCTACCATGCTTTCTCTGTGTGTTTGGCTGCATGTTGGACATCCTAATTGACGTCTGCAAAGTCTGTACAAAATTTAGCAAAGGTGGATCAGCACATCACCAGGCCACCTCCGAATGGGCACCAATCAGAGGTGCGCTGAGCCCCCCCAAGAAACTACAAACGCACCTTGAAACCAAACAGAAGCTCTGCATAAACATCAATAAGCAATGCTATTAAATGGGAGCAGCTGACCAAAGTTACTTACATTTGTACATGGCGAGGAAAGGAACAGCGCTACTTAAAAACAGATTGCATCCTTTTGACTACCTGCTTGAGAGTGCAAGCCCCACTAGTGGGATAAAATACACACCGAGCATTAAAATAAAATGCACCGATCTACCATTGGAGGATGTTGGTTTCCGTAATAGCTTGCATGCAACTTATTAAGTACTTGTCCCTCCCACTGCAAAGAAGTCATCCCCCACGGAAGGGGCCCTAACACTAACTAATCCTAAATTATGCATATGCATAGCCTGGGTGCGCTATCAAGTAAAAATTCAAAATTGCGCATAGGTGGATCAGCGCATCACCAGGCCGCCTCCGAATGGCCACCAATCAGAGGTGCGCTGAGCCCCCCAAGAAACTACAAACGTAAATGTGGGGTTCCAGCAGTTTGGAGGCAAGGTTAAACAGTGTTGTTAAAGCAGGAATGAGGGGGGAGGAGAGCTGGGGGATAAGATGAGAGTGAATAGTGTCCAAGGCACATGTAGTAAGATGAGCTTTAGAGATTAATGAAGAAAGACGCTGTTCAGTTAAGGCAGAGAAGGTTGTTAGCAGGGAGGAGGTTTGAGTGAGTGTGTGGTTATGTAGAGAGGGATAGTTGATAGTTGGGGAGCTAAAAGAGAAAAAAGGAAGAGGTGATTGGACTGGTGAAGAGATTTGCTTTTGAAAGCTGTTCTGTAGTGTTTCAATTTTGCTCACGAAGTATGCTGCAAAGTCTTCTGCAGACAAGCATGTGGTTGTAGGGGGAGGCGGGGGGTGGAGAATAGAGCTGAAGGTGTTAAAAAGTTGTTTAGGGTTATGGGATTGTGAAGAAATAAGTGTAGAGAAGTATGACTGCTTTGCAAGTGAGAGAGCATACCTGAGCTGGAGCAGCAACGGAATATAGACGCTTGCGAATTACAACTGCATCTAGTAGGAATAAGCCCTCCACCAATTTGACTGCAGTTTTCTAATTCATTCACTGTAAGGCCTAAATTTTCAGTCTTTATTAGTCACTAAAAACAACATGATCTAATTTACACACACGCAACGGTCTATTAAATAAAACACAGATGAAGTGAAATGTCTAAATTTTCATAAATCTCAGCATGACTGCAACAGCTATAGGAGATAATCAGCGTGTCATTATTTATTTGGCTACATATTTCCTCTTCATATGACACCTACGATGATTAGCACACGAGAAATCTTCAACATCGCCATGTTCACAGCACAGAAATAAATCACTTCCCTTCTGCTTCATTACAAGAAGGTTCGCATAGCTCCTCTCTATATATTTATGGCCATTTTATAAAAAAGAGGAATTTCCCTTTAATGCAGATTCCTCAGCTTCCTACTTAAAAAGATATGAAGAGGCACTTTGCTACCATCGAATTGAATCTCTTTGCTTAAATAGCATTGCCACATGGCTGAGGGCTATTTTACATGAATGGTGGACAGGACTTCACTAAACTGCCTGTCAGCCCCTCCTCCTCACTGCAGGAATTAGTAAACCAGTGCAGTCAGTATGCCAGGCTTCAACGGCAGCTCTCTTGAAAACTAATTAAGGTTATAAAACTCCTGTGTGGCTGTATAAATATTCCTAACAGCAGGATAGTGATCAAAAGTAAAAATTCAATAGGTTATAACTTCTCTGTAAGGGAGCGAAAGGAACAGTGGTAATTATGGATCAAACCTGGACACGTGCAGCGGCCTTCCCCGCCAGTGGTAAATTATTGGAAACAAGTATCTTTCCCACATGACACTATGGGGAGTCCAATACTACTTCACTCCAAAGTATGTCGGAGGAAGACATGCCCACTGCCCACAAAAAAAATTCCATGCTAAAGCCCTTCTTTAACACGAAGTAGTTCCATTGTTGAATTCTATAATGTCCCTGTGTAATATTGTTTAATGTTGTAATGTCCCCCCATCTATTATACAGTGCTGCGTAATATGTCAGCGCTTTATAAATAAAGTTTATTACTGCTATCACTAATAATCATAATAAAGCATTTACTGCAAGACTACAATAGACCAATTCCTAATCCATGCTCATAAAGGTACCCTGGCTACCGTAAGTACCACTAAATATGGGATAGATGGTCGAAGAAATATTATACAAGCAGACAGGCCAACGCACAAGCTCTGCTCCCTGGTGTTACACTTAAATAAAACCTGTAACTTTAAAAACCTCCCCTGGGGGGTACTCACCTCTGGTGGGGGAAGCCTCTGGATCCTATTGAGGCTTCCCACGTCCTTCTCTGTACCACGGCGGCGGCGATAAAGCTCCCCGAACAGCGGGGATGTAAATATTTACCTCCAGCGCAGGCGCAGTATCGGCTCTCCACCTCGGAGATAGGCGGAAATAGCCGATCGCTGTCGGGCCGCTCGATTGCGCAGGTGCAAGTCTCCTGCGCCTGCGCAGTAGAGCGGACCCGACGGAGATCGGCTATTTTCGCCTACCTCCGTGCGGAGAGCCGCAACAGCGCCCCCCCCCCCCCCCCCGCTGGAGCCAGGAAAGGTAAATAAATCAGCGCTTACCAGGCTTATCGAGGGAGGATTCCGGGACACTTCGGGGGAGCCAGCGCTGGACTGCCTGCAGCAGCGGTGGGGGAAGCCTCATTGGGACCCTGAGGCTTCCCCCTACTGAGGTGAGTACCCCCCAGGGGAACTTTTTTTTTGTTACTGGTTTTCTTTAAGTATTGTACATTCTCTAAAAAACGTTTATGAGTGTTAATGTTTATTATTGGCAATGGCTCCATAATATGAATGCATTATTTCTGTGACAAACCTGTTTATCATACCTATACACTTGTGATTATGCTTATTTTGATTATACTTATTCTTGAAGTACTGTACATAGTTGAGTACAAGTCGACCTCGTGTATAAGTCGACTTCAATATTCAACCCTTTTAAAGAGACACTGAAGCGAAAAAAAATATATGATATAGTGAATTGGTTGTGTACTATGAATAATTACAAGAAGATTAGCAGCAAAGAAAATATTCTCATATTTTCATTTTCAGGTATATAGTGTTTTTTCTAACATTGCATCATTCTATAATATGTGCAGATTACACAACACTCAGCATTCAAAATGATTCTTTCAGAGCAGACTGTGAACTAATGACCTCTCATCTGGCAGAGAAAAAGTAAATAGTTCAGGAACAGTTGAGATAATAAAAGTCAGAAAACAGCCCTCTCCACGACTTTCAAAGTCGTAGAGCTTAATGGCTTTTTTTGCATAGAGATAACAACTGGAGTTTCTTAACTCTTCCTGTACTGGAAACAATTAGACTGATGTATCTGATCTTAATGTTTTATTTATTAGCTGTACTACACATACAAATCATAATATCATAATTTTTTTTTTCGCTTCAGTGTCTCTTTAAGCTGGAATTTTTTATTGACTCAAGTATAAGTCTACCCAGCAAAGTTAATAGTTGCACTTGGGGCTCAGGAGGCGGCAATGAGTGCACTGCATACATTATTGCAGCCATTAACCCCTTCTGTCCCTTAAGTGCAGCCAATAACCCCTCCAGGCCCCCAAGTGCTGCAATTATTCACTCCCTTTTATGCAGCTCAGTATTTCCACCCTAACCCCTGCCTTGTTAATTGTTGTGGCCAGGACCTTCACACCTGTGTTTTCTTGGCATTTCCTTTCCTCTAAGTAACACTTACCACTGGGTAAATTGCTGCAAATGGGAATGTCACTATTAGTACACACATTACTCAGTGCACTCAGTGTTGCCCGTGACTCGTGTATAAGTCGACCCCTATACTACATTTTTAGACTTATACTTGAGTATATATCGTAATGTTTTTGCACCTCTTTTTATAAGCAAATAAAGATTTATATAAAGTAGCTCAAACTTCAAACTTAGATTTTCAATCCTTAAAACTAAAATAAGAATATGGGACTCTATAAAAGTTCTATTTAGGATTAGTTCTACAGATACGATATCGTATCACATATATTTATTTTCAGTCAGACATCTGATCCGCATGCTTGTACACAGTTTATGGTTAAAAGTATCAGGCCACATTTACAGTGTTAAAGCACGGCTTACCGAACTGCAATGCAACACAACGGGCACTGTGAACGTAGCCTCAGAGGCAGAGGATCAGCAGTACCGCTGGGCACAGCCAGGCACTTTGCATTGTTTAGATAGAAGGTAATAAATATGGCAGCCTCTATATCCCTCTCACTTCATGTGTCTTTTAAACCTTTTATACAAAGGCTGAAGTTTCCTTTTTGCGATGTGTGTTATACTGGGAATACACCATAAGGTATTTTGGCAGACAGATGGCTCGATAGATAATTTCCAACAGGTCCGATCTTATTTTTGATTGTTTTTCTGATCATTTTCTCATAGAAGTTAATGGAAATTGATAAGAAAAAACGATCAAAAATTTGATCGGAAAATCAATCGGACATTAAATCTGCTGAAAAATGTTATTGCGTATTCCCAGCATTAAAGTATGATCGGCGATCTATCAGCAATTTGTAAACAGGAGAAAGGGATTTAGTAAGGCCTCTTTCAGACAGGAGACTGAACTGTGTGCTTGCTTGGGGGCAATTCAATTCAGCTGAATGGCAGCGTTTGTAATAACACGTGTGTCAGCGGTTGACATGCAGTGGCGTTACACAGCAGCAAAGAACCACAACATGTTGCTTCTGAGCAAGGCTGCAACCATGCACAAGTGTGACTCCATGGGGTTTCCGCTAGTCCACTGCTGATGCCGAGCGCTAACAAGTGCCCGCTGGTGCATGAGAGCACTTGACAGGCAGTAAATTCACTGCGTTCAGCTGCCCGTATAAAAAGGGCCTCAAAGGTACAAGATGGATTGGGGAACCCACGGCGACACGGCCTGACAAATGCGTGTTCCCAATTTTATCTTCCTACTGTGGGAACAGGTCATGACGGCTGTGAATGAAACTTCAAGCGTTTGCGACACTTTGTGCAGGAGTTAGGGAGGAGGAGTCAGGGAACTTAAAGATCCGATACGCCATAAAGGTCGTAATCGCCACACTTATGGCCACAAAAAAACAAATATGGCCACACTGGCCACAAAAAATATGGCCACAAAAATATTGCCACACTTCTGTGAGAGATCGCGGAAAAGCCGCCACATGTGCTACTAAGCAGGCGGCTGATTCCGAGTCCAGTGCGGCGGTTTGCACGCGGAAGCGTGTGTTTAGTAGCAGGGCAGAACGCGGAAAAGCCGCCGCATGCAACAACAGTAAGGCGGCTGGTTCCGCGTCCAGCGCAGCGGTTTGCACGCGGCAGCGTGTGTCTGGTGTGGCTGAGTCTGTTAGTGCACATAGGCTTAGGAATACACGCGCGCGCGCTGAGGCAGAATTCTTATACTAAGCAGGAAGAGTCAGCTGACCACGCCAATCAGCTGACTCCTGAGCAGGATACTATTGGTTGAGCAATTAGAGGTGGTGCTGGAGAGCACTACTCCATATATAGTTCCTGCTGGTCAGTTGCAAGTTGTCCGCCGTTGCGATCACTACGTGGAAGCACTCAGACCTAGTCAGATCCTCAGTGTGTTTGAACCAGGAGGACCTGGGAATACACACTTAGCCAGATTATTTGTATTGTATTCTGTTTATGCTTAAGCTAGTTCCAGGGTGTAGAGACCAAGGACCTCACACTCAGCTTAGGGAACTGTGTTATCATCTGTGTTATACTTCAGACTAGTTCCAGGGTGTAGAGACCAAGGACCTCACACCCAGCTTAGGGAACTGTGTTATCATCTGTGTTATACTTCAGACTAGTTCCAGGGTGCTGAGACTACGGACCTTGCACCCAGTCTAGGGAATACTGTATTTTCATCTGTGTATTCTTCAGACTAGTTCCGGGGTGCTGAGACCAAGGACCTCGCACCTAGAATAAGCATTGTTTGATATATGTTATGACAATAATCAGATTCTCTCTGCGTGCTGACACCAATCGTTACAACTTCAAAAAAAAAAAAAAAAAGGTATGTGCCTTAAAGCGGAACTGAATATCATTTTAAAACAAACAGTTTAACTTACCTGGGGCTTCCCCAAGCCCCCAGCAGCCATGGGGCGAGCGCCAGTCCTCCACGATCCTCCGTCCCATCGCCAGCTACTTTCGGTTTTGCCACGTGTATCCTTCTTTGCGTTCCAGTCCGCAATACCGCTATTGCAGATGGGAACGCGTAGAAAGGATACGCTTGGCAGGGCTGCGCAGGCCCCGACTTACAAGTCGAGGAATGAAATGGAGTGGTGGCAGGAGAACGGAGGATCGTGGAGGACCGGCACGGGACAGGGCGGCTGCTGGGGGCTTGCAGAAGCCCCAGGTTAGAGAAACTGTTTGTGTTAAAATGATCTTCAGTTCCACTTTAAAACAGTAAAATAAATATATAATCTCTTCTAACATAACATCAGCAGCAGCGGAATTAGAAAACAGAAAATTCTCGACATCAGTTTTATGTGAATACATCTTCATACTAAAATACAACATTAATATAAACTGCTGGTTATGGGGATACTTGGAGTGAATTTAAATTCCTATACATCATTAAGCATATTCTTATATTTTCAATTTATTGTGCTTAATCCTATGACTCACTTATTCCCCAGATTCTGCTTAGAGTTTCTAATTATATGAATACCCACAATACTCGTGTCATTTGTACCAAGTCAAAAGTCACATGGAATAGGAGGAGAGCTACATTTTTCATTTGAGGGAAAATTATGTTTTTAAAAATAATAATCATGTAATCTGTTAATTATAATGTGCCATGCTAATTCATTTGCAGACTTTTAATAGCAGGTCTGATTTTTACACCTTAAAGAGAACCCGGGGTGGGTTTGAAGAATATTATCTGCATACAGAGGCTGGATCTGCCTATACAGCCCAGCCTCTGTTGCTATCCCAAACCCCCCTAAGGTCCCCCTGCACTCTGCAATCCCTCATAAATCACAGCCACGCTCCTGACAAACAGCTTGTCAGAGCTGGCTGTGTTTATCTCTATAGTGTCAGTCTGCTGCTCTCCCCGCCTCCTGCAGTACTCCAGTCCCCGCCTGCATCCCTTCCCTCCCTGCTGATTGGAGGGAAGGGACAGGGGCAGGGACCAGAGCTATGCAGGAGGCGGGGGAGCAGCTGAGACTGACACTACAGATGTAAACACAGCCTCACAGCATGGCTGTGATTTATGAGGGATTGCAGAGTGCAGGGGGACCTTAGTGGGGTTTGGGATAGCAACAGAGGCTGGGCTGTATAGGCAGATCCAGCCTCTGTATGCAGATAACATTCTTTAAACACACCTCGGGTTCTCTTTAAAGGGATACTGTAGGGGGGTCGGGGGAAAATGAGCTGAACTTACCTGGGGCTTCTAATAGTCCCCCGCAGACATCCTGTGTTGGCGCAGCCACTCACCGATGCTCCGGCCCCGCCTCCAGTTCACTTCTGGAATTTCTGACTTTAAAGTCAGAAAACCACTGCGCCTGCACGCCCGTGTCCTCGCTCCCGCTGATGTCACCAGGAGTGTACTGCGCAGACACAGATCATACTGGGCCTGCGCTGTGCGCTCTTGATGACATCAGCGGGATCGAGGACACGGCAACGCAGGCGCAGTGGTTTTCTGACTTTAAAGTCAGAAATTCCAGAAGTGAACTGGATGCGGGGCCGGAGCATCGGTGAGTGGCTGCGCCAACACAGGATGTCTGCGGGGGACCATTAGAAGCCCCGGGTAAGTTCAACTCATTTTCCCCCGACCCCCCTACAGTATCCCTTTAAAGATGAACTTTAGCGAAAAAGGGAAAAAAATAACTCAATACTGTGCAAAGTGAGAAGTTAAAGAGACTCTGAAGCCTCTTAAAAATCCTTTTTTTATTAAAGAGGAGCTGTTAGGTATAGGGTCTCAGAGAAAAAAAAACACATATCAGTAGCTAAATATTGGCTCTACTTACATTACATATGCATTTCACTGTCCACATTTGGATTTCACAGAATTTTTATATAGTATTTGCAGAGAATGATGCTCCTGACAGCTCATGGGAGGTTCCATGTTTGTTTGTCTCCTATGAAGCCAATTGTGATGTCATATCCTCCCTGCTTCCTGATGATTCACTCACAAAAAAGATCCTAATGGTTCATGATCTGGACAACACTACTGTGCAGTGAATATTAATTAGCCATGTGGCTAGGAACAATAGCTGACTCATGCAGTATACTCTAACGGAACATGTGCCCTGTGATTTTTCAGTGCTGTGAGTTTAGGCTGCTGTTACAAGCTGCTGTAACATGAGTCTGTAACTTCCCACTGTGAAAGCAGCCTTAGGGCGGGATAGGGAAATGAAGGGGAGGACCCAAGGTAGTGCAGTGGGGAGAAGAAGCACCCCAGAATGCTTTGCAGTATCTGTTATGCGTCCTGCCAGCCTCCTTAGGAGCTTGGGAATAACAGCCTTGCTGTTCAGCACACATCAAAGTAAGAGAGATTTTTAACTTCAGTATTGCCTTTTTGGCTTCCTTCTAAACTGTTTAACACAGGAGGTTTCAATTAGCTTTTGCAGCATGACAGTTACTCTTTAAACAATCCTTTTGAATACCTGAATCCTACCTAAACCGCTGCATTCCCGCGGCTGTAAACTGTCTAAAACGCCCCTAACGCGCCCTCCCTCTCCCCAGCAAAATCCACGACTTTCTTGGTCGTGGATTTTGCTGCCCCTGTGCGCTTCCGTGTGAGGCAGGGCTATGAGCCGCAGCCCTGCCTCACACGCGTCTGTCAGCGGCGCATCGCAGCCTTCCTTCGCTGAGAGCGGTGGGGGAGAGGCGGATCTCCACCTCTCCCCGCCCCTCTCAGCGAAGGAAGACTGCGATGCACCGCTGACAGACGCGTGTGAGGCAGGGCTGCGGCTCATAGCCCGGCCTCACACAGAAGTGCTCCCCAGATCACCCCCTGGGGATTTAGGGGGGATTTAGACAGTTTGCAGCCGCGGGAATGTGGCGGTTTAGGTAGGGCTAATGTGTTAAACAGGATTGTTTAATAAAAAAAGGATTTTAAGAGGCTTCAGAGTCTCTTTAAAAAATAGAAGAGAGATCAAGAAATGATTCATATTCGCCATGTAATTTGTTCATATTGTTTGAGCCACAATACGCCTGCATGTCATCATTTTTACTATTGGCAGACATGAAAAGAAAAGACAGCACCAACTGCGTTATCTCTAACCACACCCCTAACAATGCGATAAGCTAAAAGGTTGTTTTTTTATAGCTTTACATATGCACAGAGGGAGATACTGGTTGCTTGGCAGATGGAAACAGCTGGTGTTTCCCACAATGGAAAAAGTTTCACAGACAGGAAAATGTGAGGACCTAGGTCCTGACATCACACTGTGGGAGGGGATATCAGCCACACAGACTCCCCTGATGATCTATTCAAGAAAAGGTAAAGATTTCTAGCAGGAAAGGGGGTATCAGCTACTGATTGGAATGAAGTTCAATCCTTGGTTACAGTTCCTCTTTAAATAAGGGCCCTGATTGATGAGGCAATAGACTTAATTTTACCCTTTTTCTAAGAAACTGGTGTATGTCTATCCCAGTTTTTGCCTTTTAAAACAGAAGATATATGCAGGGTAGCCTCATAATGTATCATGTTTGCTCAGTGAGTGACTATACAAATGATTTCTTTGTGTCCCTGAAAAGCCAAACACACATCCAGAGCTGCTGGTGTACAGTGTGCTTCTAGCCTATTCATTTTACTTGTTGATTGATGTAAACTGACCTTTCATCAGTGCAAATCAAGGCATGGATTGATATGGCTCAGTGGGTAGGAATTGGCAAATAGGAATGATTTGCTTGTTTCACTTACAGAGCTGAAGTGATGTGCCATGGTAGATCATTTTTGCTCACATAAAGCCGAATGACTGCAAATACCCTCTGTTTGAAAGTGTCCCTGTAAGGGGTAACAAAGAGTGCCCAAAAGGGGTACTCACCTTAATAGAGGTAAGCTTTTGGATAGTCCTCTTCCACCAGGCCGCTCCAGTGCTGCGATCCCCAATAGACCATCGAAAAAGCCCTTGAAGCTGTAACAGCTTGGCGGAGGAGGTAGGCAGGAACCAGAGCCTTCCCTGATGACATTTACAGCAATGGCATGTGGAGAAACCACATGCATAAGAACCCACGGTAGTCAGCCAAGTGGGAGCACGAGTCGACAGCTGGGATCAAAAAAGGCTAGGAGACAGATCGGACCCCAAGGTACGGGCTCTTCCTGATGAGAAGTGCACCCCCTGTTTAGGAACCTGAAGTGAGTAAAATTATTTAAAATAAACACATGATGTAGCTGCAACTGAATATTACATACTAACCTCACCGTCAGTTCCTCTCAGAAGCTCACCCTTTTTCTTCTTACAGTGATCCCTTCTAGTTCTGACAAGATTGTGTCAGAGCTGAAATATACCAGTTGCTGTAAGTTATATATCAGCAGCTGTCAGTACAACTGAATGTGCAAGTTAATGTCCATGTTTCCCTATGGCTCAAGTGAGTGATATTACAGTTTAACAATGTGCTGACCAGGAAGCTGTTATAGGGTAATGGCCATTTTTAAAATGGAGGACGGAGAATTCCATTGATCACAGTGGACAAACAGGACGCAGGAGAGGAGAAAAAGATTGAGTAGTAGACTACACAGGAGGTAAGTATGACCTGTGTATGGTTATTTTGACTTTTGATTTTCAGTTCAGGTTCTCTTTAAGTTTTGCATTGGAGTGCAGCACTGGAAGATATTTCTTTATAACATTGATGATTTTATTATATTCTAGGCTGTACTTCGTGACAAACGTAACTGATTCCGTTCCGTCCAGCTTACTGTTTAGACATGCCCATTATCCCAGTGGCGTAACTTAGGAGCTCTGGGCCCCAGGGAAAGTTTTACATTAGGCCCTCTCAAGCTCACTATACATAACAATTGATATGTAGCACCAAATCCTGCCAGGATAGCTGCAGTGTCAGAGAGGTGTAAGCTGGGGAGGTGAACAGTCTATTAATGGTAACAAAGAGTCAAAGCACATACAGTATAGAGGTGGTCACTAGAGATGGCCCGAACGGTTCGCCGGTGAACTTGTTCGCCTGACGAGAACCGCAAATTTTTTTCAAAAAAGTTTGAGTTCGCATTTTTCCCATAGACTTTAATTGCGCCGACTTTAAAGGTAAATAGCAAAGCCCCCTTACATAGTAGAAACACCAAATTTGCAGGGTACGTGGAGGGGGTCAGTGACTACAAGAGGGAAACAAAGTCCTTATACTTTTAGAGAAAATCAATTTTAAAGATCTCTACTGCGTGTGGGAAATGTTCTTAAACGGTTAATAGCAAAGCCCCCTTAAATGCCAGAAACATCAAATTTGCATGGGAATGTTAAGAAGAACAGTGGGAACAAAAGGAAAAAATGTTTTTCAAAAAGACCTTATACCTTTTGAGAAAATCGATTTTAAAAGTTCAAAGGAAAAAACGTATACATTTAAAGGGACTCCGAGCTCAAGTTAAAAAGAAAAATAGTACTCACCCGGGGCTTTCTGCAGCCCAGTGCTGGTCGGGAGGTCCCACGACGGCGTTCTGGCTGCTCTCCTAGTCCCCGCTCCGGAATGGCTGCATGGCGGCACTGGGCCGAGTGTCAGGCTCCTTCTTCCGCGTACGACGCGGCTGACGTCACCACGCCGGCCGCCTCGCATTATCACGGCGGCCGGCGTGGCAGTACAGCACATGCGCGCTTTAATCGCACATGCGCCGTACTGTCACGCCGGCCGCCGTGATAACGCGAGGCGGCCGGCGTGGTGACGTCAGCCGTGTCATACGCGGAAGAAGGAGCCCGAGACTCGGCCCAGTGTCGCCAGCAGGCGTTCCGGAGCGGGGACTAGGAGAGGAGCCAGGACGCCGTTGTGGGACCTCCCGACCAGCACTGGGCTGCAGAAAGCCCTGGGTGAGTAATATTTTCCTTTTTAACTTGAGCTCGGAGTCCCTTTAAATGCCGGTCAATGACAGATCGTGGGAAACAATTTCCGCTGACTTAAGCAGTTAATAGCAAAGGCCCCTTACGTCCTAGCAATACCAAATTTGCAGACTATGTTAAAAAGATAGTGAGAAACAATATTTAAAAAAATTATAAAAAATGTTATTTTTTTTGTTATTTCTAAGTGTGGGAAATTTCCCCCCTAAAAATGATGTGGGGTCCCCCCTACCGAGCTCTCTGTAACCCCTTGCCCCCCATGCAGGCTGGGATAGCCAGAATGCGGAGCCCCGGCTGCGTGGGGTTTCACACCCTAAGCTATACCAGCCAGCATGGTCCATGGTATGGGGGGGCTCCAGGGAGAGAGGGGCGGCAAAGCCTTCCCCTCTCCCCCCGAGCCCTTGTCCAATCCATGGACAAGGGGCTCTTCCCCACCTCCGGTGCCCCAGGAGAAGGTGGGGGTGACGACTCCCTGGGGGGGTGCATGATGGCATCTGGGAGTCCCCTTTAAGAAGGGGACCCCAGATGCCCACCACCCTCCCAGGAGAAATGAGTATAGGGTTACAAAAGCACCCCTTACCCATTTCCACAAAGGGTTAAATGAAATAAAAACACATAAAAAAAAAGTCCTTTAATGTTCTTAATTAACCAGAAATACTTACCTGTACCTTTAAAAAAAGTTCCCACGCCAATATCCTCGGAAATGTCCCACGCCATTATCCTCTCATCTTGTGATCTTCTTCAATTAACTTGATTGAAGATCTCCGCCGCCCCCCACATAGCAGAGAATGCGTCCGCATAGCTGTCGGCTCCTGCTGTCCTCCTCGCCTGCTCACCTGTCACCCTCACCTAGCCTGGCACCTGGTGCACCCATGGGTGCACTGGCTGCCAGGCTAGGTGAGGGTGACACAGGTGAAGGCAGGTAGGGAGAGACAGCAGGAGCCGGCAGCTATGCGTCCAGACAGGACCCATTCTAAGCTATACTAACCGGTTCATGAATGATCCGGTTCTTTTTAATGAATTAAATCAAATGAATCAGTTCAGAGCCAATTCATTCGATTCAATTCATTAAAAATAACCGGATCATTCATGATCATTCACTTTTTTTTTCCTTTTGTTCCCACTGTTCTTCTTAACATGCCCATGCAAATTTGCTGTTTCTGGCATTTAACCACCTTAGCGGTATGGACGAGCTCAGCTCGTCCATTACCGCCAGAGGGTGCCGCTCAGGCCCTGCTGGGCCGATTTTGACCAAATAAAGTGCAGCACACGCAGCTGGCACTTTGCCAGCCGCGTGTGCTGCCTGATCGCTGCCGCTCTGCGGCGATCCGCCGCGAGCAGCGGTGAAAGAGGGTCCCCCCAGCCGCCTGAGCCCTGCGCAGCCGGAACAAATAGTTCCGGCCAGCGCTAAGGGCTGGATCGGAGGCGGCTGACGTCAGGACGTCGGCTGACGACGAAGTAAGCAAAACACGGAAGGCCGCTCATTGCGGCCTTCCGTGTTACTTTTGGCCGCCGGAGGCGATCAGAAGAACGCCTCCGGAGCGCCATCTAGTGGGCTTTCATGCAGCCAACTTTCAGTTGGCTGCATGAAATAGTTTTTTTTTAATTTAAAAAAAACCCTCCCGCAGCCGCCCTGGCGATCTTAATAGAACGCAAGGGTGGTTAAGGGGGCTTTGCTATTAACCGTTAAAGTCAGCGGCGGTTGGAACATTTCCCACATGCAGTAGAGATCTTTAAAATTGATTTTCTCAAAAAGTAGAAGGTCTTTTTGAAAACTTTTTTTCCTCTTGTAGTCACTGACCCCCTCCAGATGTTAGACCCCTTGAAACATCTTTTTCATTACTTTTGTGGCCAGAAACAATGTTTGTAGTTATGGAAGTTCGCCTGCTCATTGAAGCCTATTGCGGTTCGCAAAGTTCGTGTGAACACAAACTTTTGTGGAAGTTCGCGTTCGAGGTCCGCAAATCTAAAATCGGAGGTTCGAGCAATCTCTAGTGGTCACTACCAGCATAGCATCAATAAAGAGCTAATAAAGCTGTTAAAGGAAGGTCCCTAGTGGGCCCCTCCCTCTAGTCCTGGGGCCCTGGAGCGGTCACTACATTTGTATCCTCTGTTGCTACGCCACTGTGTTATCCGCTGTCTCCACTGCGGCATCGGAATGCTAGGTCCCACTTTGTGCGACTTTTCCAAACACTGCATATGCTTTATATGCCGGCAGACAGAGACGAACTACATGTATTCTCACTGGAGTTTTCAATGGAAATTGGAGATAAATAATTTCTTGCCTGTGCTCTACTGCCTGGTGTAACAGAATTAGCATTTACATCAGCACAAGCCAGTAATTAAATAGGATTCATGTTGGTGGTAGAATAAAATAATAAATATATTTTAAAAATCCACCCCCGGCCACTACCAAAATCATGCCGCTTTTGCTTTCCATTATTAAAAACACAAAATGCATGCTACAACATACACAGCAGATGCATCAAAAACATACATTGAATACGTTGTGGCGGAAATATTGCCAATACAGCATGGTGTTGGCCTAGCCTAAGAGGAAGATGGAAAAACAGTCTATGCTGGACAGGTAACTGTTCTCCGTAGGCCTAACCTTAAAGGGAACCTAAAGTAATAGGGATGTGGAGGCTGTCAATTTGTTTCCTTTTAAACAATACCAGCTGCCCGGCTGTCCTGTTGACCTTTCAGGCATCAGCAGTGTCTGAATCACACAGCTGGAACAAGAATGTGGCTAATCCAGTCTGATCTGCATCCTTGTTTATGGCTAAAAATATTAGAGCCAGAGGATCAGCAGGACAGCCAGACAGTTTGCACTGTTGAAAAGGAATTAAATATGGCAGCCTTCATATCTCTCTCACTTCAGGTGTGCTTAAACACAGACAGCACCTCCATGTTCCTCACAAAACCTGCTCCCAATGCAGTGCCAGGATCAGTAGGGATATCAACACTGCTCTGCTCATCTTCAGCCCCAGGAGCTCAGGACACTTTTTTTATGATAAGCAAACCCTTCACAGTTGCAGTTTGACCGCAGATTATTATATGCTTATTGTTATTGCTTCCTTTTAGTGGTGAATTGATAAGCCTACATGAGGAGATAAGCCTACAGCTTGGCAGCCATGGAGCCAGTGAGGATATGTTAGGAGATGAGGAAGTCATGGAGACCCTTAAAACAATGGTGAGGGTGGGTAGGAAGCAGTACATAGTGATGCAGATGTAGCCTTAGCCATTGCGTCACATAGAGTGAAACAAAAAAATAAATGAAAAGACCACTTCACAGTCACAGTTAACACATGCATTTTGGGATAGTGCATTGGGATGCCCCATGGTGGTAAACCACACTGCGCTGGCCACACTGTGGACATGAAATGTCTTCTAGACCCCAAGTTCTCAAAATATAATATGTTTATCCCAGGGGTATACCTGTGAGTTTTTTTAAAAAAAGAAACATTACTTACCTCAGTAGAGGATGCAGAGGCTTCTCTCATCCTCTGGCACCCCACAGATGCTTGCTGAGACCCTCTTCTTCTTCAGGGTTGCCCTACTGTCCACACACAAGCATGGCAACACTGTGCAGGCGCAAGTATGGCCCACGCCTGAACAGTAGTAGCACAGTAAATATATAATAAAACTGTGGAATATCTAAAAAAAGTCATTTTTAGGAGAATGAGGATAGATATAATTGTTTATCTCACCAGTTTATTTTCACCTCGGATGTCCTTTAACCTCCTGAGCGTTATGCCGCTCAGGAGGTTTTGACACTTTTTGCCCGCCAGTCCCCCCCAGAGATCCAGTGGCTGAAAACCCTCTAGCTAGTTAGTATAAATGCCCGGCACCCCCCGATCCCTGATGCTCCCCCGTTTATACATTACCCAGCCTGGATCCAGCGATCAGCGCAGGCTCCCCGGACAGCTCCGGTCTTCACTATGGGGAGGATCGCACATGACTTCGCCGACGTCATGATGTCATGCGCAAACCCGATCCTCCCCGTAGAGAGACTGGAGCTGTGCAGGGAGGCTGCGCGATCGCTGGATCCAGGAGGGGGGAGGGGTAATGTATAAACTGGGTGATCGGGGGGGATCACAGGGGAGCGGCGGGTGTCCGACACTAGTACTAGCTAGCCTAGTGCTAGCTAAAGGCTTTACACTACACTCATTTGGGACAAAAAATGTATTATGGGGGACTCCTGGGGCCACAGAGCGGTATGCCCGACACAGTGTTGGGCATACCGCTAAGGAGGTTAAAGGCATAAACAATGTTTGTAAATCTCTTAATCATAGCTATAGAGTACTCCTAACAAACATACAGTATGTGTCCAGGGGGTACTTAAGCTGATGTAACCCACAACAGGGGGTACTTGGCAAACACCATCATGCATAATGGGGTACTTGCTTTAACTACTTCCCGACTGCTCCACGCCAATAGGCGTGAGCACGACGGCAGCCCCAGGAACGCTCCACGCGCCGATTGGCGTGAACGGCCTTCTATGGGGCTAGCAGCATCTCCTGCTTGGAAGGCAGAGCTCCGCCTTCAGACTCCCAGCGGCGATCAGAGACTGTTAGATGGGGAAACCGCCGTCTAATTACCTTGTACAGCGCTGCGAGTGTAGGCTGAAGCCTATGACAGCCGATCACAGTGATTGGCTAGCGGAGGAAGGGAGGGTTTAGGGAAGAAAAAAAGAAAGAAATGTATTTAAAAAGAAATATAATAAATATTTGTAAAAATAAAATAGAACACTGTGGGGGGATCAGACCCCACCAACAGGAAGCTCTGTTGGTGGGGAGAAAGGGGGGGGGGAGGGAATCTCTTGTGTGCTGTGTTGTTCGGCCCTGCAGCTTGGCCTTAAAGCTGCAGTGGCCCAATTAACAAAAAATGGCCTGGTCACTAGGGGGGTTTAACACAGCGGTCCTCAAGAGGTTAATAATGTTGAGAAACACTGTACTAGAACAGCTGAAGCCGACTAATTGTTTTTCTTTGATAAATAAGCAGTTAATCCTTTTCCACTGTAGAAAGAAATCTGTAGGTTTCCGTCCAGCGGCTTTAGTGGTGTGATTGGCCAAAATATAGGCTCTGTCTGTCTGAAGCAGCCATTCACACTGGCGGGATTCCACAGGGAGACAATGCAAGAAAACAGAGCCTCACAACTCCACTCAAAATGGCAGAACGCTGTTAAATTCGAAAGCTGTTGTCACTTAGAATCGAGAAAGAAAAAAAAAAATATTTAAAAAGAAAAGCCATCTTCAAAATCTTATACTGATTTAATCAAATGTATACTATTCAGATGAAAGAAAAAAAAATGGTACAGCCTGTATAATATATACATTGACACAGTAATTGAATATTATTTGCTGAATGCATTTCCATAATACTTTTCAGAATTACATTATAATAAATGTTATCTAGGCAAATAAAGCGTAACAATGCAGCACATTAGCTGTAGCAGGGAAGCTAGAGTGTATCTCGCTCTGCAGTGCCGTGCATGCCTATGTGCCAGAGCAGCACGTACGTACGGCTGGAGGCTTCTCAGCAGGAAACGGTTAATACGCTCCTGGTGGAAATGTATTAGCACTTCATAATTTTTAGTGCTATCAGCGATTATTTGAAACTCACTAGCACAGAAATCTCTGGAGGGCGTGCGGAAGATTCACTAATTACACTTAAGCTGTGCACCTGGCCAGGCACACATGAATAGGGACTCAGATCCGTGAAGGCCAGTGGGAGATGTTGGCTCTGCGGAAGAGGCTGCCATTAGTCATTTATTAAATAAAGGTCCACAGATCAGGATGGAAAACTGGTAATTATGGGGGCTGCTTGATTAGAGCAAAATTCTTGGGCAGGTTGCTGGCCTTTTTTTGACCTGGTCACAGACTGTAATGTGATAGTGTACTTACAGCACAAATCCAGGAAAACTATTATTTTAGATTTAAAACGGCGTAAAGGCGTTAAGAGATTTTGGGAGTTTATTGTTGTCCCTGACCCCATTGGCGAGCTTTCCCTCACGCTGTCTCTGGGACCTCCGCAGAGTTTTGAGGCTTTAACAGGAAAATTAGTTGTCTTGGGAACAAGGATTGGGGGGAGAAGTAATAAAAAAAAACTAGTCAGACATTTTAACTCTTTCCCACTCTACATAAACGTATTGCTTGTGGCTGTCTGTGTCACTATTGTAGGGGATGCCCATTTCTTGTCCAGACAGGAAGTAATGCAAATTCTCAAACAGTGAAACAAACAACGGCAATGTAATTTCAAAATGGGTCCTTTTCCCTTATGGCACACCACCTCAACATACAAATACAGTACATCATCCACAGTGTATACATTAAAAGTAATGATGTGCCTGTACTGATTGTAAATTAGCTGCAGTGTGTGCTGATCCCTATTTACAACACATCAGCCCTAATTCATTTTTTTCTCAAAAGTTTTCTCCTGAGTGATATTTTCACACCTTATCAATAAAATGTCATTTAAGCCACTAACAAGCAAGAAAACACTCAATAATTTTGACAGTACCTTTTCACCAACTTTTTATTTGCAGAGAGCTAAAAAAAAAAAAAAAAAAAAAAAGTTATTTTAAACCTAATATTTATATAGCGCTTTTCTACGGTTGGACTCAAAGTGACCTAGAGCTGCAGCCACCCTGCAGTGTTTGGAAGTTTTGCCCAAGGACTTCTTACTGAATAGGTACTGACCCTAGCCAGGATTCAAGCCCTGGTCTCCCATATCTAAGGCAGGGCCCTTAACCAGTACACTATCCAGCCACTACAGAAGATGAATAATTATCTCCTAGGAGAAAATGTAAGAGAAAAAGTGAATTGAATAAGGGCCATAACTCTAAAAAGCTCCTACTGCTTCTAAAGTGTTCCATTCTTTCTCTTAACCCTTCGCACTCATCACCCTGAGCAGATCTTATCAGCACTTCAAGAAATACTGAGTATGGGAGTGCGGCCTAATCAGGAGCCAGTCTAACTGTACAGTTTGGTCCCTTGAAACAGTTCAAAAATCAATACTGCAAGTATATTATATTATTAATTGGCAAGCTAGCTAAAACTGATCTCTCTCTATGAAATGTGATAACAGCAGCTTCTCCCCTGTTTGTGAAGTCTTCACTGCTTACCATCTCTATGTAGATCTTACCGGCACTTCAGCACATACCGAGCAGTCGTTTGGAGAAGTGATGAGCTTTTCTTAGCATAAATAGTGTGAGTCACATGAAATTGTACAGTCCGTATTTTACAATAAAGCTAAAAAATTAGCAAAGCAAAGATAACTACATATTCGGGGGCCTAATTTCAAAGCATTTGAATCACACTTAAAGCAAACCCAAACTCTTGCACAGCACACAATGAAAAGTCTTTATTACACATATATTTGCTGAAGACATTCACGTCTGAGTTCATTTAGGCAACTCAACCTGTCCAATTAGTTTACATCAATAATTGTGAATAGACTGTTCTGCACTTGAGGCTTAACCCTTTCAGTGCCTTCTGCACAAGTGAAACCAAGCAAAACTTCAAGGTTTTTTTTTTAGGATTTCCATTAATTGTAATAAAGAATTTTGTTTTCTCATAAAGGTTATCATGCTGTGGCTAATATTTTAGAGCAGAGAGGAAGTCCTGAGTTTAATTCCGCTTTAAGAATGAATACAAAACCACTTCACTTTAATATTAGGGACAAAATGCGGGTTCAGTTATGCAGCTGTGCATCCAAAGAGAAACATATTTGTGAGTTAAAAAAACAGCTTGTACAGTATATGACATGAAAGCCTTACAGCATTACATGCTAGAGGGGGAAGTGTACAAACAACCGTAGCTGCCATGCGTTCTTGGGTATGCATATATATGTCTGTGTCTGCTACATCTCTATTACCGAAGAGAGAGTAGCCTCACTTGCATCATACGGGTGCTGCTGTTTGCCATACTGACTCTGCAAATATGCAGCAAAATCTCATTTACAGCATCTCTCTAATGCGGTGCAATATCCTCCTATAAATCTCGCAGTCAAACGTACGGAGAAATGCTGAGCCGAAGGAAGATGCAATCTACTACTTGCGAGCGGCATGGCAACGCAGACTCTCAATAATCTATCCCAACACAGAGATGTGATTTACTGAAATAATAAAGGATTGTAAAGCCCCTTACCAAAGAGATGAAGATGTACACTACCTACACGAGAAAGTTACAATTAAGTGGTTAAAATGAATGTTTGATGCCCGCACCAGAATAATGGGAGACACCACTCCAACCAGCTTCGAATTTCACATAATATTCTTGCAAGTGTAATTGTGGTTGTTCTGCTTCCATCCTGTACTATTGTCTCAGTGTGATCCAGACGCTGCGGTAACACCACACATGACATATATATTTCTGAGCCGCGTCTTATGTTCCATGGTTTGGCAAACCACTGTGTTACGCAAAACGCTAGCTGCTATCTGGGGAGGCAAATGAGACTCCGGTCTCAGCAGTAATAATGCACGGCAATGCCGCTATGGTTGGATGCCTTGATACATGGTCATTTTAAAGAGCTAGCGAATATGAGGTGCATAACGGTGGAAATATAGGCCACAAACACCCAGACAACAACAATAAAATAAAGAGGTAAACAAGAGACTTGATATAGAATATAGCATAATAGTAAGATAAATACAGCAACTTATTTCTAGGAATGATGAAAAAAAAAGAAATAATAATTAACACCTTTTGTGTTAGGAGGAATAACATTACTAAACAGGATACAAAGTGAAGTGCAGTGACGTTAACCGTGGTCACTTCAATTATCCAATCAAAAGCAGAGAATTTCCTATTTTAATTTCCTGTACAACAGACTAGGGCCCATATGCAATTAACTTTTTCTCCTGAGTCGTCTCTTAGGTGATAATTTTACAACTTGTCAATAAAATGCTTTTTACACCATCAGCAAGCAAAATATACTCAAATGATTGTTGATAGTACTTTTGTCACCTACGCTTTGATACCTTTTCAATTGATAAGTACTGAAAAGTTATTTTAAAGAGAAGATAAGAAAAAAAATCTCCTAGGAGAAAACTCAGGAGAAAAAGTTAATTGCATATGGGCCCAAAAAAATGCCTTTTAAATATAAAGCAAGCAAGAAAATACTAAAAATAATTTTGCTACTACTTTTTCACCTACCGTTTGGTGTTTTTTCAATTGCAAAGTACTGAAACATTTTAAAGAGAAGATTAAAAAATATGTCCTGAGAGAAAACTCAGGAAATAAAAAGTTAATTGAATAAGGGCCTGGATGTTTAAAGAGATCCCAATGAAATGTCATTGCCTTTAGTTGTATCTCTCCTTTAGTAAATGAGTAATTGATCCTACAACAGTGATGCTCCAGGGTAAAGGAAGGTCCTCTTGTTCTATAATAAAATGGTTAGATCTACCCTCCCCGTTATTTAGGCCGCTATACAAAACCAGCTCATAACCCTGCAGCACCATGCACTGGTGTGGGACTATCCAAAAATAAACGAATGCATTATATTTTTCAAACAGAATTAATCAGGGAATACAGATACGTCCTTTCATGTAGCTTAGGCAATAGAATAAACAAGAACACATCAGCTACATATTGTCAGTCACTTGCATAATCTTGCATAGGTAGACTTTACACTAGTTAGTATACGCTCGACAGATCACACAATGTCACTTTCTGTTTCAGTACGTAGAAACTCACCTTTGACTGAAGATGTGAAGAAGACAAAATGTGTGAGACACTCAATGTAAAGATTAGTAGCTGAAAACAAGTTGTTTTATCCAGCAGAGATGACTATCATCAGTCTTCCAGCAAGTGTGTGGTAAGTGGTTGATTGGAGATTTATGTCAATACAGATGCCTGCAGTATTCTGTGAGAGGATCACATCCATATGTTGAGATAAAGACACAAGGGGGTTGAGTTACTGAGGTCCTTCTGGACTGGAGATGATTGGAGAACATGGCGAGATTCTGCAAAAGTGACCTGGATTGATTAGATATGATCAGCCATTACGTGGCCAACGTTTCCAACTCAGGTCGGGCAAATATCAGACCGTAGTCATGGTTTCTGCAAAGTTACTGAATTATCAATCATGCATTTGGGGATGGATCCATGCATCTACAGCAGAAGGGATTTTACAATATAATGAAGTCATTCCCGCAGGTGCATTGCTAATTGCTGATTAATTGATCTTTCAGCAACCATGGCTATGGTCTGAGGCTCTTAAACATTCATCTCCTAATATTGGAGACTTTTTTTTAATAAATCCAGACCTGATGGTGGATCATTTAAGCCTTCCTGTGGCCTGCAGCTCTGAAAGTCATGCCCACGAAATACTATGAAGTATAAGACGATTTTTGACCCCTTGCCTAATATTTGCCCAAAGTGTTGGGGGGGGGGGGGGGTATGGAGGGGGGGGGGGGTATGGAGGGGGGGGGGGGGTTACTGGGTGATGTCATTGTCTAGACAAACAATAATTGCTATCTTTAAAATGAAAGCAGCAGAAATCTTAGTTTTTGCAGCAGAAATGTAGCAGTAAGCAGACAGTTTATATTTGTGCTGATTTGGGGGGCAGCTTCCCAACAGTGCATATATTTCCAAACACAAAATAAGTTGACTGCATTGAGATGCAATGAGTGACTTCAACAGAATGTAGCTACTGAATTGAATCAGAATCGAACAGAATTGCATTAACAGAATTGAAGCTGCTGTTATTTTAGTTTGGATATACATGACCTGGATAAATTATAGCCTTCACAGGGTACTGAGATATTGCTTTGATTCAGCACAAACAGGGTTTCTCATGAAATGAGGCTGAATGAAAAAAAGAGAGCCAGAAGCCTGAAAAGCACACGTGTCCTTTATCGAGGGCCCTGGCACATATGTGCACTGACGCTACTGACGTCACATCTGCCTGCTTGATGTATGAGCTCCTTAAACATGCAACACGAAATATGCCAGGGAGAGGAGAGGTGACACTAAACAGGCAGGTAAGCGAGAATGAGAGGAGAACATAGAGCGGTCGTATAAGCTATGCTGTAACACACTGTATATATAAAGTAAGATTGCTTGCACACCCTAAGAGTATATTTTCACTTGTGTAGCTATCCATCATTGTGTTCAGATTATCTCATATCGTATATTATTGTCACATCTGCTGGACCCTCAGTTTCTATGTGAGAGTTTAAAAGGGTCAAAGTTCTAAAAATAAATAAGTTGGCCTAACTTGGTAAGAATACAGATAAGCATTAAGAGGTCCCTACAAGATGCTGCTGTCACTTGTCAACTACCGGATGCTGATCAGCAAAACCGAAATCAGCAAATGCTGCTGCTCTTAGCTCATATAGGCTTTGCAACGTTGCACTCGTCATTAAAAATCATCTTTTTTGGTTAAAGTTATTTTTCCTGCTGTTTCTTTCCATTGAGTGATTGCTTTTTCCACTTGGTAGAAGTGAAAATCTTTGTCATTTTATGTATTTTTTCCCCCTGCTAACCTCTTTTACTGACCATCTATCCTGTGGTGGGTAAATGGAATTAAATTCCAGGCTTGATTTTCCAAGAGGCAACTGAATATTTAATGCACAACTTGAGTAATCAAAACAAGCAGAATTGTTGCGACTCCAGCACTGGTGGAAGAGCGCGGGAACACATAGTAAACGTCATTTTATTTTAATATAGGAATTCTCCTTGCCGGCTCCTATAACATTTTATCCCATGTAATGAGGGAATAAAAAGTCAGCGAGTTACAAGTGCCCTTTTGAAATATACTGAGGCATCAATATAGAAGCATATCAGTACAAAGCTTAGCAGACACCAGTAAATTCAGCTGGCTGGAATATGATATTCATAGGAAGTATGCACACACCTTCTGCACTTTGTGTCAAGCTTTCTTAGGGAAAGGAAGTTCAGTAAAATAAAGTTTCACAGATTTACGTGTAGCTTTTAACCTTATATTTTTTTTAATGAACCTGTCAGCATAGCTCCCAAAAACCTATCCCATGTGGTTCGCTTGGTCACTATAGTCCCCAAAACCTCCAACCCCCGCATGGCTTCTATAAATTCCTCCATCCTATATGAGTGACTTTATCACCAGAGTGTCTGAAAGCACTCGCCCCCATATAGCTGCCTTGGTCATTGCAGTCCTATGTAGCCATCATGGTCACTATAACCTCAAAAAGGTCCTCCCATCCCATGTAGCCACCTCAGCCACTAAAGTCCTAGAAAGCCACCCATGCCATGTAGCTAGCTTAGCCACTACAGTCCTCAAATGCCCTCCATCCCATGTAGCCGACTGGGCCATTATAGTCCTCAAATGCCCTCCATCCCATGCAGCTGACTTGGCCACTATAGTCCTCAAATGCTCTCCATCCCATGCAGCTGACTTGGTCAGTATAATCCCATAAAGTAGTCAATATAGTCTGCCCAATTACTTCATCTACTCAGCTTGGACATTCTAATGGAATGTAGCTGAATTTAGCTCTCTTCTTATCAGTGGTGCTTTGTCTGTAGTCACTGTGTTACATCTGTGGTGACAGATTTCTGTGCAGTAAGTGATAAAGACTAAAACGCAGTTAAAGAACAAGTTGTTGCAAAAAGCTGATGAGCCTTTAAACTTGTTTGTTTTATGAGCTGCATGAAATCAAGAGGTCTACTCATAACAGCGGTACTTTTTTTGCTCGTATGTGAGGAAAATCTACATCAAGCAACCAACCAGGTGCAGGAATTTCAAAAGATGTGGAATTTTTCTTGCCCACAATTAGTACACTTCACAAGCAGTGAGCGCTAAGTGTGTGATAATGACTGCAGCTTGTTAACACATCAGGAGTTGGATAAACTATTAAATCTGTGAGCGTCCTGCAGCCTGACAGCTGAATTGTAGAGGCACAAGGGACATTGCTCTCTGTGCTTTTCTGCAGAGATTCCTGAACTTTGAAGTGGATTGCTAGACCCGTTACCCTGCAGAAATGCAGGAAGAGAGACATCCCATTGCCGCCTCTCAAAGAAGAGACATTTCTTTATTTTTTTGTCTTTTTTTGTTGTTTAATTAGTCCAGCCATTTATTCAATGCATGCATGACAGGACAGTAATACGCTATGGCAGTTCCCACCATATTCCGCTCTAGATCTCTCGCTAACTGCCAAATCAAACACATTAACCCCTCTGCTTCCAAAGGAATGCCGCACACTGAGAACCAAGCGTGCCTCACACCATGCAAGCAAAGGTGTCCCATCCCATACGGTGTGGCATGAGGGCTCAACAGGTGATATTCATTCCCTTTTAACCACTTACTGGCAATGATTTTTTTTGCGGCACAGCGATTTCAATGGTTGCAATCCAACTGCTGCCGTTTTTAATTGCTTCATGTGCTATGATAGCCAAAGAGAGGTTGAAATTGCACTGCATACATGATATTAAAAGCACCTGTTTACATGACCTTTAAAACCTACTAAATACCAGACAGCATAATGCAGTGCGCCGAAGACCTCTGCAAAATTCAAATCTTATGTTTCGATCACAGGGCAAAGCGTTAAAAAATAGTGCTTAATGAAACATCGGTAACAAAATGGTAAATGTAATGACCGCTTTATTAATTGTGTGCCTGTTACGAGCTATTGTGAGATTTTACCTTGCTTGAGGGTCAGCTAGGTGAAATGCCCAGGCAGAGGCAGGAACTTGTTCAAGGCTGATTGTTTGATAGGTCTTGTAATGGAATGAATGAAAACACTGAAAAATGAATGATAACCAGCTTAAAATGGAAATGTGCAGCAAGTTTAAGCTATTGGAACCTACTCAACATATGAGAATTCTTATTTATACTCTGCACACTTTGGTAGGTGACACAAAACATTACCCCTAACTTGTATGCCACATATTCCGGAATACATATGATCTGCCAAGCTTATGGTTTATATTTTTGCTTTTGCTCTACTTTTGTTATTGTTTTTCTAAAATGTCAAATTTAGATTGTTATTTTTATTTATTTCTATGGTTACCTGTTAAGCAATAAACATTTACAATATGTTTTCACAAAATAACTTAAGAACCTCTGCAAACACCTTTGAGCAAGTTCAGAATTGTAACACAGCTAAATGGAGTTTGTAGCAACTTGTTGCAGGAGTTTAATTTCTGCAAGGATAGATCTCTACTCCTGTTCTCATTTTCAGATATTTAGTGTGGAGCTGTGAAAGGGGGGGGGGGGGGGGGGTTGGAGGATTTCAAGCAATCTAACTTTCATAATTAATCCCTTTTTTGTGCCCCATATGAACCATAGTAATGAAACAGTTACTATGGGGTATAATCTTGGGATTAACATGAATGAATGAAACAGACCAGTAGTTTGCTGTAGACGTGTACCCCAGACCATGTCCTGAGTGAGGATGTGTGTCAATGATTGTCAGCTTTCAGTCCAAAGGCCAGCAAATTACTTTATGGCACAAGTATGGACCCTGAACCCGCAACTAAGAACACACTTTATGCTGGCTGGAAGGTTCCATATGTACAAAATGCTGCAATAAAAAAAAAAAAAAAGCACCACACACATCTAATTCCCTGTATTGATTTTTTTTTAGATTCCGGCCATTAATTGGCACAGTATATCTTGAGCTTTACAGCCTAGATTTACAAAAAAACTTTTAATAAATTGGGTGACGGGCACACCAAAATTAAAAAAAGAAAGACCAGTCCGTGTAACATGCGCCATTTCAATGATTTTAATAAGCAAAATAGGAAACAATTTTATTAACAAAAAAACAGAAACCAGTCTGAATAAAAACTACAATAGACCAGATTTGAACTTGACGTTTGTCTTGTAAGCAAGTTTTGGAAATGTATCCCTTCAGAATCCACATGAAATAAGAAAAAAAAAAAAAAAAACAACAAACACCGATCAGACATGATTTCAACACAGTTGAATCAGAGATGCTAAAAAGTAATAATAATCCCATCTACATATCATTGCTGATGTACTGACAGAAACCCTCCAATATTTCAAGACTTGCAAGCATTGTGACGTCCATGTAATCCTGTTCACTACTATTAACTTACAGACAAAACAAAAAGAAAATTAAAACTGCAGCTGCACCAGCAGTGCAAAAAAAAAAAATTATACACATATATATATAAAAATGTTTTGTTTTATCTCTTAATTTGGTATGCTGCGATCCCAAAGCATCACTTAACTTTTACTGACCTGCAGAAAATAAATGAAACTGCACAGCAACCAGCTGCAAATAACTGCTACATATAGATATAGATATATATATAAATAAACTGAGCAGAAAAAGAGGGGGAAATGAAGAATAGGAAAATCAATTAATTTGCTGTAGTAGAAAATAAACAGCAGAACATAACGCTTAGTAGCAGAGGTGATAGGAAGCATTTAGTATCTATATAAGTCACCATTTAAGCTGTCACAACACAGCCTGGCTTTTCCCCCTTAGAGAGTATGTTACTGCAGATCTGCACAATCCTTATGTCAGCTAATATTAAACTCACATGCCACTTTGTTTTATGTTAAGGGGGGATATAGTCCCTGTATAACTGTAAGGACAGAATAACACACCTGCTAGGCATGATGCTTATTGTAGATCGGTCTGATGCTTAAAGGGTTACGTAGGGTTAGATACTGACTTGGCACGGGTGGAAGACTTTGTAAATGTGTGAATGTACGTACATACCTACACACAGGTACAAAATATGCATAACTATCACAAGAGTCAACACTATATATATTTTTTTAAGCAGGAACCACCTACAACGATAGCACCGATGGACATTTTGGAAATCACAGTAACAAAAAAAGAAAAAGCCAGGGGCAAAAAATAAAATGTAACTGCACCACACAGACATAACTATTATCATCCTCAACACAATGAAAGAAAAGGTCCTCAACCTCTACTTGAAAACGTAAAAAGGATCATGTCTGCTAACCACAGGAAATGGTATAGATGGGCAGAAAGTTTGTGTTTTAATATTTACAGGTTAGTATGAAATTAGGAGAATAGAGGATTTCATAAAAAAGCAGCAACAGACAAACACTGGAGAGCAAAAGAACAAATGAAAGTTTTGAGGGATGAGCCAAGAGAAATAAAAAAGCATGCTCAGGTTAAACAAGATAATGGTACAAAATAGAAAGTATTACCATACATGTCCAGCATGCAGGATTAACATTTTAATGCAGTTTTTTTTTCCTTTTTTTATATATTTTCTAAATACTCAAGCAGGCAATAAAACCAAGGGGTCAGGGTGCACTGAATGTCCCACCTGTTCAGTTTTCTTAGGTTTCTATCACCCAGAGTAGATATATATCTGATGGAGAGAAAAAAATCTGCATATAATGTTCATTGTTCTTCTCTTCTTCCAAAGTGGCAGTGACATTGTCCAGTAAAAGTTCTTGGTGGAATTAAGGTAAAGTCATGCCAAAGTCCTCTAATGTCCTTACCTTACCCCCTAAGCAAGGTGGAATCCCCCCCTCCCCCCAAAAAATCCACCAGTGTAACATTAGCATCACGTTCTCTTGTGCACCCATACAACCCCCTGCAGACTAGTCTACAGAAAGTAGAGTTCGTATGACAAGGAAGCACCCCCCTCTGATCCTCCCTCTCTACAGTTCTGGATGGAGAGATGTCACAGGGGAAACTCACATGAAGAACTCTGGAGAAGATGGGTTGTCGCTGGTGGACCCGGCCTCCCTGAAGCTGCTGTTGGTCAGTTTCTCGCACTTCATTTTGTAGGCATCTCGCTCTCGGGCCAGCCGGTTGACTTCTTGCTTCAGCTGCTCCACTTGCTGGATGAGCTGCGTCTTCTCATTCTCCAGGTGGTGTTTCTGCTGCACCCTCTTGAACCTGCAGGACTGGGCATATCCTCTGTTTTTCAAGGTTCTCCTCTTCTGTTTCAGGCGGATGACATCGTCTTTTGTGAAGCCCCTCAGATGCCGGTTTAGCTCCCGCACAGACATAGAGACCAGCTGGTCGTCAGAAAACCTGTCTTCGACCTGGTTGGAGCTGTGGTGTGCCGGGTGGCTGTTGTGGAGCTGCTGCGGGGAAGCGGAATTGTTGCTTTGGCTTGGAGAGTCTTGATGGTGGTGGTGATGGTGGTGAGGGTGCTGGTGAGGGTGAACCATCTCCTCGTGTCCGAGGTTCTGGTACTGGTGGGGGTTCTGGTGGTGCTGCTGGCCTGGATGATGATGTGGGTGATGGTGACCCCTGAAGCCCTCATATCCCTGAAGCTGCGGTGGGATCTGGTGAGAACCTATGAGGGCTTCCACAGCGTCCTCCGGGGTGAGGTTCAGAGCCTCGGGGTTAACATGCTGGTAGCTGCCCGCCATCCAGTACAGATCTTCCAGGTGGGTTTTCTGCTCTGTGGGACTGAAGCTCGGAGAGGATGGCACTGAGCTGCAAGGGGTGCTGATCGGAGTGGAAGACACGGAGCCCGATGCCTGCTGCAAGCGGTTGCAAAGCCGAACTGTGCGATCTGGTGCTCTGCCGCCAAGTGGCTCCTTCTTGACGTCAAACTTCATCAGGTCAAAGTCATTGACGTACTCCATTGCAAGTGGACTAGTTGGCAACTCTGCTCCAATAGGCAGCTCTCCGGCCATACTGGTCACCTCCGCTTACTCCAGATCTGCGCCCTGAGCGTGCCTCAGCTGCACACCCAAGGAGTCCAAGCGCAGAAGGTCTCCTCGGAGTTCCTGCAGAAGACAGCGCAGCCAGGAGCTGCGAGCTGTTCTTGCTGGCTCAGCTCTCTAGTGTCTCTGCCCAGTGCAGTAGAGGCAGCCCGCCCCCTGTCAGGGATTCGCAGTCCTCCCTGGATTCACTTTGTAACTTCCAAGTGCAGAACTGGCTCGGGGAACTTCTCGAGTGAGCAGATTGTGCTTTTATTACCAAGCCTCTGTCAGAGTACAGAATAGCTCTGCAGATCATCTGTGCTTTCCTAATGCAAGACCTTCACTTATATGCCCAGCGGTGTATCACGAGGGGAGGGGGCGTGTTCCTGGAGGTGCTGACCAATCCTTACCCCGGGAATGGCGAGATTTGCATAAAGCTGGGCAGGGAGGAGGGGGGTTGTTCTTGAAAAGTGACAGATAGGGGAAAAGTCAGCTGACGAGCTACTGCTTGAACAAGACCAGGCAATACCAAAGCACAATCCCTTCTCCTCCATACACTCTACATACCTCTTATTAAATCCTCGCACTGTAATCCTGCCTAGAAAATGTGAGATGTCTCAAACTTCTGCGTGCAGAAAGCAGCACGATCCTTATTAAATCTATAATATAACTGCAATAACAGCACAACTATACAGTGCAGCTCTCATTGCTCACGAGACATTGCAATGCTGCTGCAGGGTGCTTTACAGCAGTGTAATTGTACTTACATGTGCCTAAGGTCTTGGCCAGTCCTGCAGAAAACTTAATTATTTAACTCCTTTTTTTAAGATACAGTGACTGTGCCTATAGTGGTAGAAAACAAGTCCCAGTGTCACTAAGTTGTGTACTCTGAACATTCAAAATCACCCCTCACTGTAAAGGTGCCACTAATTATACCCTATTGATGGTACAATTTTACCAAATCTATGTAGCAGAAGGGTAAACTGAGTGAGTATACTTTGAATGGATACTTTAGCTAGTCCCTAATGCTGGGAACACACAATGCAGTTTCCTGTCCGTTCGACGGGTGATCCGACAGGAAGTTGTAGCGTGTGTACATGTCCAAACTGCTCCCAATCGATAAAGGGATCGATTTTCTGATGATAACTTCGCAAAATCGATCCCTTTCTCGATCGGAACCAGATCAGACTTGTCAAAAATAATCAGCCAACTTCCAGCCGATCGGACGGGAAATTGCATTGTGTGTTCCCAGCGTTATAGTACATATAAGTCGTAAGATTGTACAATCAAGATTGTATCATTAGTGGGCAGCTAAAAGAGTAAGTTGACACTGAATATGTTGCAAAGCACATTGCAACAGGTTTAGAAATCAGCGTGAGGCCTCTTGCACACTACATGCGATTCCGATTTTTTATGCGACCTGGTTTTGGATTACGATTAAAAAAAAGTACTGCATGCTGCTACGTTTTTTTTTTAATCGGAATCAAAAATAGGATTGTATAAAAAATCAGAAACGTATGTAGCGTGCAAGAGGCCTAACATGTTGCAACATACCTGGTCACCATTCATTTGGGACGTAGCTGTAATGTGCCCGTTGTCCTTAGGGTAGGAACACACCAGGCAGAATCGCATATGCGTTTTCCATATCACATAATGGAAAACACATATGCAATTCTGCCTAGTGTGTTCCTACCCTTAGGGATGGGTGACATAGCCCGTGTCTTAGTGGGTGCGCTGCTCTTCATCTTCCCAAAACTTCAACCTTCACAGCCATGAGTGGAGAGGATGGAGAGCAACGTTCAGCGCCACGGCAATAGGTGGCGACATAGGTGCCACGGCCCGCGCCCACTGACACATTGCTTCTGTTTGGAAGCGTGGAGCCGAATCTCGCTCATTCCTAGTCGCGCACAGCTTGCCTTGCATTACAGTGGCTGGACAGTGTAATGGTTAAGGGCTCTTCCTCTGACACAGGAGACCTGGGTTCAAATATTGGCTCTGCCTGATCAGTAAGCCAGCGCCTATTCAGTAAGGAAATCTTTGGGCAAGACTCCCTAACACTGCTACTGCCTACTGAGTGCGCTCTAGTAGCTGCCTCGCAAGTGCTTTAAGTCCAACAGGAGAAAAGCGCTATACAAAAAAAAAGGAATTAAATTACAATTGCAAAGCAGTGCGCTGCAATGATCCTATAACAACGATGTTCACAGTGCAGCAGGTATGGTATATTGGCATGCGGCATCATAATGCACTGCATGCAGTCCGTTACTGCAAAACATGCATTAACAGTGAAGCATACTTTTCAGCGACTGTATGTGATGCCACACCCGGGAAACGTGAAGTGCTGCTTTCCCATTCCATTACGTTGTGTTCCTGCTGTTACAGGGAAGGTAATGCCCACTGTGATCCTAGCCTTAGGCTATGGAGATGGGTGGGATAAAATAATGGAAAATTTTGAACACAAAGACCACGCGTTTCAGGGGTCCTACCCGCTTCCTCAGTTTACATTTGCAGTGGGCAGTTGCATTGCATCGCCTATAAAAACAACAACCCTGCGCAACAGAAAAGTCAAATCACAGGTTATGCATGCATTGCGACGCATGCGGTGAAGCATACAGTCAATGTTAAAGTGTACCTGAGACAAGGGTGCGGGGAAATTCATACATACCTAGGGCTTCCTCCAGCCCCCTTCAGACCTTTGGCTCCCTTGCTATCCTTCTGGGCCACCTAATTTCCTCTTAAATGTCTCCAGTTGGCGCATGCACAGTTCAGCTGTGCGTTCGCTGCCATTGCACTCCCATCACCAGGAGCATTCGGCGCAGGTGCAGTACTCTCCCGGAGACGGAGCGTCAATATAACATGAACACATACTTTAGGTAGTCCCACATATTACATACATGAGGCAAGATTGTACAATCAAAAGTGTATTGTTGAACGACACCTTTACGCAACCAGCAATCTTCCGAAACACCAATAGGATGCCTTGCATATCATAATTTCCACAGAAAAGAGCTAGACTTTCAGGGTCTCTATCAAGCAATGAGCACGCATGCTTACATTTATTAATATGAGTGGCATATTGGCTACAATTGCAGTAATAAAGGTTCTACAAACTCTGCAAAAGAGCTGCATTGTGGCATACAGCAGGGAAATGAGCAGGCGCAGGCTATCCACCCCGGGCTCTGGGGAATTAGGCATCCACTAATCATTCTAGCTTGCAGACCTGAGTCTTTTGTTTGTTTTAATAAGCAAGCCTCTAGTTTTTGAGTCGGCGTTTCGCAACAATAGTGACAAGTTTTGAGAAATCACTTTAGAGAAATAAATGGCGCCCCCAAGTGGCCAAAGCTGCACAGTTGGAAATAAAGCAGAGATTTCCTTGATACGGAAACCTCAAACATTCCATATTCGGTATTTATTTGTGACAGGCAAAAAAAAAAAAAAAAAGTTCCAGAAATAGGATTGTATATAAAGAATATATATAAAGTCCGTGGTCCGAAGAACTGAGAAGACCGCTAAGCAACAAATGTGAGCAGCGAATACAGCAAGAAGGCAAATGCTGAAGTGTCCTGTGTTTTTTCTAAATCATCACACGCTAAAGCGATATATATATGTATATTTACACGCCTGAGCCGAGTAGCGTGTATACTGACACAGCCAGCACACACCATAGCCACACTAGTGTTGTGACTATACTCACACAACCAGCACACACTATAACTACACTCGTCCAGCGCTAGTGGTGTGGTTGTATACTCGCACACTATAGCATACAGCCAGAACACACCATAGCCACGACTCCTGCAGCACAGTAATGTGTATGCTCTCACACAGCCAGCATACAATATAGCTACACTCCGGCAGCACTACTGGAGTGGTTGTATACTCACATACTATAGCCACACTCCTGCAGCACTAGTGTTGTGACTGTATTCACACAGCCAGCACAGACCATAGCCACACTCCTGCAGCACAGCAGTGTGTATACTCACACAGTCAGCATACACTATAGCCACACTCCCACAGCACAGTCCTGTGTACACTCACACAGTCAGCACATACCATAGCCACACTCCTACAGCACTAGTGGTGTGACGGTCAGAGGCATAGGCTGGAGAGGCTCCAGCCTCAGGGAGCAGAGTAGGAGGGGGCACACAACTCACTCAGCTATCATTTCCCTATTGTGTTTGAAGCAGAGAGAAATAAGAAAAAGGGATACATTTTAGATGTTGGGGGAGTTAGGAGCTCTGGGGCATCTGTTTGTCTAATAGCAATCAGTGTGTGAGGGCTGGGGTGGGATGGATGGAGGGGCGCACTTTGGTGTCTCAGCCTTGGGTGCTGGTGGACCTTGTCCCGGCTCTGGTGTGACTATACTCACATAGCCACACTCCTACAGCACTAGTGGTGTGACTATACTCACATAGCCAGCATACACTATAGCCACACTCCAACTGCACAGTCGTGTGTACACTCACACAGTCAGCACACACCATAGCCACACTCCTACAGCACTAGTGTGACTATACTCACATAGCCAGCACAGACCATAGCCTCACTCCTACAGCACAGTAGTGTGTATACTCACACAGCCAGCACACACCATAGCCACACTCCTACAGCACTAGTGGTGTGACTATACTCACATAGCCAGCATACACTATAGCCACACTCCTACAGCACAGTCCTGTGTACACTCACATAGCCAGCATACACTATAGCCACACTCCTACAGCACAGTCGTATGTACACTCACACAGTCAGCACACACCATAGCCACACTCCTACAGCACTAGTGGTGTGACTATACTCACATAGCCAGCACACACCATAGCCACACTCCTACAGCACTAGTGGTGTGACTATACTCACATAGCCAGCACACACCATAGCCACACTCCTACAGCACAGTAGTGTGTATACTCTCACAGCCAGCACACACCATAGCCACACTCCTACAGCACTAGTGGTGTGACTATACTCACATAGCCAGCACAGACCATAGCCACACTCCTACAGCACAGTAGTGTGTATACTCACACAGTCAGCACACACCATAGCCACACTCCTACAGCACTAGTGGTGTGACTATACTCACATAGCCAGCACACACCATAGCCACACTCCTACAGTACTAGTGGTGTGACTATACTCACATAGCCAGCACACACCATAGCCACACTCCTACAGCACAGTAGTGTGTATACTCTCACAGCCAGCACACACCATAGCCACACTCCTACAGCACTAGTGGTGTGACTATACGCACATAGCCAGCATACACTATAGCCACACTCCTACAGCACAGTAGTGACTATACTCACACAGCCAGCACACACCATAGCCACACTTCTGCAGCACTATTGGTGTGACTATACTACACAGCCAGCACACACTATAGCCACACTCCTGCAGCACTATTGGTGTGACTATACTCACACAGCCAGCACACACTATAGCCACACTCCTGCAGCACTATCGGTGTGACTATACTCACACAGCCAGCACACACCATAGCCACACTTCTGCAGCACAATTGGGGTGACTATACTCACACAGCCAGCACACACCATAGCCACTCTCCTGCTGCAATAGTGTTGATATTGTATACTCATACAGCCAATACAGACAACAGTATATAGCCACACTCCTGCAGCACTAGTATGATGTAATGTGTATACTCAAAGAGCCAGCACATACTACAGCCACACTCCTACAGCACAGTTGTGTGTATACTCATACAGCCAGCACATACTACAGCCACACTCCTACAGCACAGTTGTGTGTATACTCACACAGCCAACACACACTATATTGACACATTATTGTAGCAATAGTGATGTGACTATACTCACACAGCCCACCCACAATATAGCTACATGGCGTGACTGTATAATTCAGCACACACTATCTCTGCACTAGCTTCCTACAAATTACTATGGTTACTCTCAAGCCAAACACACACTATTCTCACACTCAATCAGGGTATATAATGTGCCTACTTATAAATCCAATTGCCAGTATGTGTACTTATACTTATAAATCCAGGTAGGGTGTGTGCGCTCATAAATGCAGCTGTACTCATTATGCTCACAATTCTTTAGCACAAGTAGTGTGGGTACTCTCAAACCCAGCATACCCTATATACATACCCCTTCAGCACAGCTCTCAAACCCAAAACAGACTATACTCACACAGCAGCAGCAGCAGCAGCAGCACAAGTAGTGTGTACTCCCAAACCCAACACAGGTTATGCTCACACTTCATCAGTTAGTAGTGTGTATACTTACAAACCTGCTGTGCTCACACTACATCAGCACTAGCAGGTTGTAGTCAGTAACCCAACCCCATAACATGCTTACACTCCATTAGCACTAGCAGGTTGTACTCGGTAACACAATCACATAACATGCTCACACTCCATCATCAGCACCAGTACTGTGTGCACTAACTGCTCTGATCACAGGACACAGACTATTCAATAAAACAGTGTAAAGAGAAGAAACACGATGTAGATTGCACGAAGGAGCAGGAATCTAAAAATTACCTCTGTTCTGGCTTCAGTGTAGTGTAACCGTCATATAGCACTACCCCATTTGCAGTTTCCGCAACAAAAGTAACCAGTGTGATAAACTAGAGCAGCAACTATGTAGCAAAATGTCAAAGAAACAATGTAGCATTCTCACCCTTCATGGGAAACCTCTATCTATCTATCTATCTATCTATCTATCTATCTATCTATCTATCTATCTATCTATCTATCTATCTATCTATCCTTATATCCCTCCATCCATCTATCCCAAAGCTGCCTCTGTTTCGGAAGGAGGCGATAAGTGTTTCTTCTATCCATGAATGGTGCCGATAAAAACTCCCAATCAATTCTTATTTGAATGAAAGTCCGGCCGGGGGTAGGAACTTTAACCCTTTCAGCTGGCAGACAATTGAAAATCTGTTTGGTTCAGCAGTTTTAGCTCCAAAGTGTTTCTGCTTTCCATTTATCTCGGGGAAGGGGGGGGGGGATAATTGGCCAGAGACAGAGGGTGAGTTCTCCCAAATATTTAGGGGAAGGGGTGGGGGATGGGACGGCATTATTGGGGGTGGGGGGGTCCAGCGTGCACATCCACCAGCCTCTGGCAGCTCATGTACCCAGCGCTGCATCAAGAATAGAGAGGATCGTGCTGTCCCCATACAATCATTCTGCACATAGAACCCCGCCATCCTTCATCTCTAATGGAGCGGAGACAGCAGTGTTGATGGAAGAAAATTAATTTTTAAAGGGCCGTTTTAAATAAGCGTGCACGTGTGTGCCTAAGCATAAGCCTTCCATACAGATATGCAAAGTCCTGTAGATAAAACCCTGATGTCTGTATGGGTAATGGATATTACCTCTCATCTCTGCGAAATATTTATATTCTAATACATGGTGGCCGCGGTGGAATGGCTTATTGATTATTAAATACCGTTTATAAAGAGCATGCCATTACTGTAATATAGTCTTAAAAGGTTATTTTAAACGCATTTTTCCCCGCAGTTACAGAATGCAAAGAAGGGAGCGGAGCTTCAGCTAATTAATAAAATGGGAGAGGAGGCTTCCAAGATTATTTGCCCCCTTAAAGGACAACTGAAGTGAGAAGAATATGGAGGCTGCCATATTTATTTCCTTCTAAACAATGCCAGTTACCTGGCTATCCTGCTGATCTATTTGGCTGAAGTACTGTCTGAATCACACCTGAAACAAGCATGCTAATCTTGTCAGATCTGACAATATCAGAAACATCTGATCTGCTGCATGCTTGTTTAGGGGCTATGGCTAAAAGTATTAAAGGCAGAGGATCAGCAGGGTGCCAAGGAACTGGTATTGCTTAAAATGAAATAAACATGGCAGCCTTTATATCCTGCTTCAGTTGTCCTTTAAGTACTTCCATAAATTACCCTGAGAGCTGTTTGCACCACTGCAAAGAGGAGAATACGAACTAAACAGATGTACTCTGAAAGCTGCAGCAATTCCCATGCAGAAAGTGGATGTGAGTGGGAGTGAGGTGATCTCTGCTAGTTAATCATCAATTCACCTACCAACAGCTACAGAAAGGAAACTGTCGATGTTTGCTAGTTCACAGTAATGGCACCAGCAACCCACGATCTGTAAAATGACAGGCACTTATCACACCTTCACTTTCTTTTCTGTTCTGCAGAACTTATTGGGGAAATATGTCCCTCCTCAGTGTAGTGCACTGCAGAGCATCTGAGCAGGAAGGCCGGAGGACTGTCATATAATTCGCTCATTCATACCCGATCTGAAGATATAGTCACATAACTGGTAGGTTATTTTAATTACTAGCTGTGCTTGGAGAGGTCATGCTTTTGCATTAGGGATTAGAGAGAAATCAGTCCTCGCTATTTGTGATTTCAGTGGGGTTCAGTGGTGCTTCTTTAACCCGTTCTATACATCTGTCTGGTTTACATAGGAACTCAAAATGCTTGGTGGTTTGTATGTTTATCATAAATAAACGCAAACTTTGCGTTTCTCGGACGTCTCCTGTAATATTTATCATAAACACCAAGTTACCGTTTCTCTAACGTTCCCTTTATGCAATGTTTATCATATACACAAATTTAGCGTTTCTCTAATGTTTATTCTATATATTTTTTTCATAAACACAAAGTTAGCGTTTCTCAAACGTTCTCGGTACTTTATAAATCACAGCTTTTGAGATATGGACATAAACAGCTGGTATGACGTATAGGAACGTAGAACTGCCATTTCTCCAGTTAGTTTTTGTGATTTTTGCCTGTTAGTTTTTCTCACCTAGCATAGACGTTTAGTTGATATCATTTAACTGTTTAGAGAGCTGAGTTCATTATAGCGAATGAATTATTCTTTCTGACTATATATGTCTTTGTTAGTGTAAACAGTGATTTGTCTACTGCTTGTACAGAAGGGGTTAACAGTATTGAGGCGTTACAATTAATTATTACCATACTCTGATGAGAGCTGCGAAATGAACGGGTCAATACGAAGAACAGGAACGTCTGTTAATTCCTATTGAAACGGGAACGTGAATATAGACGTTCTATGTGAGGTTTGCAGTATTTCAAGTATGATGTAATAATAATCAGGGGAATTGTACCATCCTCTCTAGTGTATGTACAGCAGCGCTTCGGGAAACTTGGACGGTAATATCGCCTGAGATTGCAGATGTGCTTATATAATACCATACTGAAAAAAATGCCTTGTACAGGTCTTCTGTTCAATACTGTAGTTATAATAAACAATAATTCAGTGAAAGTGAATAGTAAATAAGGAAAAATATTTTAATGTGTAAAATGTATCTGTATAAATAGCGATTTATACAGTCTTGTCGGCATTTGTAAATGACTAGTTATTATATATTTTCTTATATATGAAAGACAATCTATGGGCGAGGGAGTTGGCTGTGCAGTCTAATCAAGCATCGATATACTTTTAGATGGGGTGATACTGGGAACTAGGAGATTTCACAGCAGCTGTAGTCATTCTACATAGAGATGCCCAAGTTCTCTAATACCAGTTACAGACAGTCACAGTCAGCCTGCATAGAGATATTTTCTTATGCCAGTTATAATCACAATCAGTCTGTACACAGATAGCCAAGCTGAATTATATCAGGTACAATCATAGTGTGCCCACTAATGATACAATCTTGATTGTACAATATCTATGTGAAAAAGTGTTGTAGGGCTCAGACATGAAGTTCTAACAATGAGATGCTGGGGATCAATGTACCTATGAATGGTTAGGCAAACCCTGTCATTTCCTGCTAGTCACTGATCACTGTTGTGAGTCAGTCAAATAAACGTTTTTATCAGTATTTATTAAAAGTTAAGTTTTATGCAAATAGTCTCCTCCAGTAAGGTTAACAATTGTTGTTTAGGAATCAGAATTTGTGTAATATTATGCCAGTTGTAATCACATTCAGATAGCCAAGCTCTATTATGTCAGTTACAATCATAGTGTGCCCACTAACGATACAATCTTGATTGTACAATCTTATCAATTATATGCAATGGAAGCGACTACCGAAAGTATATATGCAAAGTATATTCGCTCAGTTCACCTGTCTACTACATACAGTGGTTTGCAAAAGTATTCGGCCCCCTTGAAGTTTTCCACATTTTGTCACATTACTGCCACAAACATGAATCAATTTTATTGGAATTCCATGTGAAAGACCAAGACAAAGTGGTGTACACATGAGAAGTGGAACGAAAATCATACATGATTCCAAACATTTAAAAAAAAAAAAAAATAACTGCAAAGTAAGCTGTGCGTAATTATTCAGCTCCCTGAGTCAATACTTTGTAGAACCACCTCTTGCTGCAATTGTCTATGTCTCTACCAGCTTTGCACATCTAGAGACTGAAATCCTTACCCATGCTTATTTGCAAAACAGCTCCAGCTCAGTCAGATTAGATGGACAACGTTTGTGAAAAGCAGTTTTCAGATCTTGCCACAGATTCTCGATTGGATTTAGATCTGGACTTTGACTGGGCCATTCTAACACATGGACAGGTTTTGTTTTAAACCATTCCATTGTTGCCCTGGCTTTATGTTTAGGGTCGTTGTCCTGCTGGAGGGTGAACCTCCGCCCCAGTCTCAAGTCTTTTGCAGACTCCAAGAGATTTCTTCCAAGATTGCCCTGTATTTGGCTCCATCCATCTTCCTATCAACTCTGACCAGCTTCCCTGTCCCTGCTGAAGAGAAACACCCCAGAGCATGATGCTGCCACCACCATATTTGACACTGGGGATGGTGTGTTCAGAGTGATGTGCTGTGTTAGTTTTCCGCCACACATAGCGTTTTGCATTTTGGCCAAAAAGTTCAATTTTGGTCTCATCTGACCAGAGCACCTTCTTCCACATGTTTGCTGTGTCCCCCACATGGCTTGTGGCAAACTGCAAACGGGACTTCTTATGCTTTTCTGTTAACAATGGCTTTCTTCTTGCCACTCTTCCATAAAGGCCAACTTTGTACAGTGCACGACTAAAAGTTATCCTATGGACAGATTCCCCCACTTGAGCTGTAGATCTCTGCAGCTTGTCCAGAGTCACCATGGGCCTCTTGACTGCATTTCTGATCAGCGCTCTCTGTGTTCGGCCAGTGAGTTTAGGTGGACGGCCTTGTCTTGGTAGGTTTACAGTTGTGCCATACTCCTTCCATTTCTGAATGATCGCTTGAACAGTGCTCCGTGGGATGTTCAAGGCTTTATCTCTGACCTGTCTGGTGTGTTCTTTGGACTTCATGGTGTTGTTGCTCCTAATATTCTCTATGGCCTAGTGCACACCGGAGCGTTTCCGCTGCAGTTTGCGATCTGCTTGCGGGTGCGAATCCGCTAGGGTAATGTATTTCAATGGGCTGGTGCACACCAGAGCGGGAGGCGTTTTGCAGAAACGCATACTCCCGGGCTGCTGCAGATTTTAGATTGCGGATGCGTTTCTGCCTTAATGTTAAGTATAGGAAAACCGCAAACCGCTCTGAAAAACGGCACTTCAGAGCGGTTTGCCAGGCGTTTTTTGTTACAGTAGCTGTTCAGTAACAGCTTTACTGTAACAATACATGAAATCTACTATACCAAAACCGCTACACAAAACCGCAAAACGCTAGCTGAAACGCTGCAGAAAAATAAGAAAAAGCGTTTCAAAATCTGCTAGCATTTTGCGGATCTGCTAGCGGTTTTTGGTGTGCACTAGGCCTTAGACAACCTCTGAGGTGGTCACAGAGCAGCTGTATTTGTACTGACATTAGATTACACACAGGTGCACTCTAGTATTTAGTCATTAGCACTCATCAGGCAATGTCTATGGGCAACTGACTGCACTCAGACCAAAGGGGGCTGAATAATTACGCACACCCCACTTTGCAGTTATTTATTTGTAAAAAAATGTTTGGAATCATGTATGATTTTCGTTCCACTTCTCACGTGTACACCACTTTGTATTGGTCTTTCACATGGAATTCCAATAAAATTGATTCATGTTTATGGCAGTAGTATGACAAAATGTGGAAAACTTCAAGGGGGCCGAATACTTTTGCAAACCATATAGATATAGTAAGATCGTACAATCAAGATTGTATCATTAACCTCCTTAGCGGTAACCCCGTGCTGGACACGGGGTAAGCCGCCGGAGGGTGCCGCTCAGGCCCTGCTGGGCCGATTTTCATAATTTTTTTTTTTTGCTGGACGCAGCTAGCACTTTGCTAGCTGCGCCAGCACTCTGATCGCCGCCGGCCCCCGCCCGATCGCCGCTATCTGATGCGGCGCGTGGCCCCCCCCAGACCCCGTGCGCTGCCTGGCCAATCAGTGCCAGGCAGCGCCGAGGGGTGGTTCGGGACTCCCAATGACGTCCCGACGTCGCTGACGTCGGTGACGTCATCCCGCCCCGTCACCATGGCGACGGGGGAAGCCCTCCAGGAAATCCCGTTCTTTGAACGGGATTTCCTGATCGCCTATCGCCGGAGGCGATCGGCAGGGCTGGGGGGATGCCGCTGAGCAGCGGCTATCATGTAGCGAGCCCTGGGCTCGCTACATGATTTAAAAAAAAAAAAAAAAAACTGCTGCGCTGCCCCCTGGCGGAATTTTTCATACCGCCAGGGGGGTTAATGGGCAAGTTTAAAGTGGCCATTAGTGGTACAAAAATTTCAATGATGAAATTTTCAATAAGATCATTCAGATTGAAAAGATCGTATTTAATCTATCGTCATCCCCATCAACTTGTGATCCTCTCTCCACCAGTTATGATCATATGTACGGAAAAAATCAATCATGTGGAACGATCATCGATTTAAGGGAAGATCGATAATGAGATTGTTCAGGATTGATTGGGCCTATCAACTTTTTTTCATGCAATGCAAGCTGAATATTCTGATTTAAAATATGATTGTTCACTAAAAATTGTACCGTTAATGGGCAACTTTAAGCTCTCTACAGATGCTGGATATTCATTGCATGAGATGATCATTCATACAGATGCAATCCAATTGGGCAAATATCTGTCCAGTGACATAATTTAGTGACCTGATCACTGAAGCCCCGACTCAAGAGACCACTATTGTTTAGCACCTACTGCTTACTCATCTCTTGCTCACCACCCCATTCCCCTCTCCACAGGACAGGCTGCTCCAATCAGATTTGATCAGAGGGTGATCTGTCTTTTGGTTGATCTGCCGATCCTCACTAGATGTATAGACACCTTAAGGCCTGGAACCCACTGCAAAATGCTATCGCTAATCGCAAGCGCTAGCATTTTGTATGAGCAGTTTGTCAGCAGTTTCATGAGCGTTTTAGGAAGTGATTTTACAAAGTGTATCAATTTGCCAGCGATTGTGTAGCGATTAGCGATTAGCATTTTAAAGTCTGATTGGTCCTTTCAATTAATTTTAATTTTGTTACAGTATTTGGTAAGGTTAAAACGCTAGCAAAATCGCTCCATGCAGGTTTTAATGAGCGATTAAAGGAATACTATCGAAGTTGACCAAATTTTAACAGCAGTATGAATCAATATACCATTAAAAGTTAGAGTGAACACAGCATATGATTTTGCTGCGCTGTGTGTCTTTTTTTTTTATCTACCTTTCTGACGGCGTCCCCTGTGCAAACTGACGGCGTCGGATTTTGGAGCAGGTCATTATGCTAGAGGTGATTCTTCTAGCTGTGTACAATGTGGAATGACCCATTGTGATGTTCCCCCACAGCAGATTGAGTGGTGCAGCGCGCGACCCGCATCTACAAGTTAGGAGCGAGAGGAGAGACAACCGCTCTCGTTCCTAGTCTTTTCAGCCACTCTGATTGGTCTGCCGGGCTGCCCTGCTTCCGAGGCAGACTTCCGTGTTCAGCGCTGCCGCCGCGTCATTGATTGTTGCTATGCGACGGCAAGCTAATAAGGCGGAGGAGCGAGCGTCATTGCTCCGAAGTTACAGGAGCCGAAGAGGAGGACTTATAAGTCCTCTTCGGCTCCTGTAACTTCGGAGCAATGACGCTCGCTCCTCCGCCTTAGTAGCTTGCCGTCGCGTAGCAACAGTGGAAGTTGCCCCATCCATTAACATTAGCTGAGCGTTTTTGCAAAACGCTCCAGAAATGCTCCCAAAACCGCTCTTGTGGGTTCCAGCCCTAACAGTCTGTCAGGAGAGCTCACAATCTGTCAATCTATGTCATATCTGTTATGTAGATATTGTAGACTAGGCCAATTTTGGGGGGAACCTATTAACTTATCTGTGTTTGTAGGCTGTGGGGGATAAGTGGAGAGCATACATTCTTCATATAGATCATACTCGATGTGTAGACACGCTCACTGCAGTAGGCAGTGCTGGAAATGAGAAGTTGTGCGAAAGGAGTGTTGTGGTCATATTACTTGCCAGGTTACCTCAGTATGGCTGATTGTTTTGAACCTGTGGACCTGATTTACTGAAACTGCGTACTTACCGCCCCACGCGTCCTGCGACGTCCCCTTGATGCCAGTCGTCAGCGACGCCTCTTCCTGTCGGTGGGTGTGCACAATGTCACATGATGCTACACGCCGGGAGCGAACAAGACTTCAAGCAATCGCGGCACTTTGCATAAATAAGAATCACCCAGAGCCCAATATAGTGTAGTATGTATTGGAAACCGTGGATAAATGTAAGTGTGAGATGAATATACTCACAAACATGGGTTACCTCTTAGGCAACCACTGAAGATGCAGGTGAGGAGATTAAACCTGTTCTCACTCAGGATTAAAATGTCGATTTCTGTAGATCAGATAAGTAGGGGTAGGTCACCCCTCCACCAGGGGTGGACACAGTATTATCGTAAGAGAACAGAGGCGCCAGCAGGATAAAGGGTAATAAAAGTTTTAAATTTACTGGGAGGCAGTGGTGGACTTACCTCCGGAAAGCAGACTCAAAATACTCAGCAAGGCTTGGTGTACAGAACGCCAGAGTAGAATGAAAACGTTTAAAAGGTCTAAAAGAGGGGGATGTTTAGGTGGACTTACCTCCCTAGAAAATATAGAACTCAATTGAGTCACAATATATCAATACAAACATTTTATTCAACTCTACTTGAATAAAATTTTTGTATTGATATATTGTGAATCAATTGAGTTCTATACTTTCGAGGGAGGTAAGTCCACCTGAACATCCCCCTCTTTTAGACCTTTTAAACGTTTTTATTCTACTCTGGCGCCTCTGTACACCAAGCCTTGCTGAAATCTTGATTCCACCCTCGGTGGATGGGTGCTACCCCGTTTCCTGTCTACAGAGAGCGACATCTTAAAAACCTGAGTGGGGTCAGGTTCTAATGCTCCCCACCTGCACTTCAAGTGGTTGTCTATGGGTAACCCATGTTTGTGAGTATATCTAAATATTTTGCTTTAAACCACAACCAACTTAACAATTCTACACCATATTGGGCTCTCGATTGCTCGTCAGTAGCACGAATAGCGCCCCTATATCGACAGAGGCGCTAATCGTGCTACTGACGAGCTACTGTTTGTCCCCTATCTTATTGCCTGATGAAGCGGGCTGTGCCTGCGAAACGCGGTGCATCTTTTGGGGTACCAATAATAAATGTATTTGTTTAATTCAGACAGTATTTTGAGTCTGCTTTCCGAAGATAAGTCCACCACTGCCTCCCAGCAAATTTTAAAACTTTTATTACCTTTTATCCTGCTGGCGCCTCTGTTCTCTTACGGTGGCACTTTGCATGGGAGTTGTCGGGGATCTTAGTGATCTGATCTGCCATGACGGTTGCTCTTGCGTCACTAAGTGACGTTACGTGGTTGTGCGCCTGTACCCACGTCACGATATCACGGAAACGACCGCTTGGTGCTCAGAAATCATCGGTCGGCGGGAAAATCGTGACATGGGTACTTAGCTTAACATATGTCCATAGGCCTCCAGGCTTCTCAAGCCATCTCCAGTAATAAAAGTTAATAAAAGGTAATAAAAGTTCAGCCAACCTCGAGGACTATTTTATACTACGCATTTCAAGATATTATTGTGTTCATCACAATTTAATATAAAATATGCCCACTAGATATGCTTGGATATATCTAAAGACATCTTATTAGACTAGTAAACCAGAGCCATAAATGCTTTAGTGTGTGTAGTATGCATAGTATGTAGGTTTCTGTAAGGGTACAAATATTGGTCCTTCTATTAGGCTGCATCTTACATCCCCTCCAAAAGCTTCACTGCCTGAACATGCAAAAACCAGATTCACTAAAGTGAAGATCCTCTACTGAAATGAGAAGGTAATCAGTTTGTATTGCAAATTCCTACTTACACCAAGACAAACAGGGTGTATTTTAGCCTAACTTGTTCACAATAAGGAAAAAAAATATGGAATGAATAGAAACTGATTCTCCCTGACAGCTAGATTTTTGACACACAAAGAAAATGAAACTCTGAAAACGATGTTCTGTGCATGGTGGTGACATCATCCGCATGATAGCAGCTGCAATGCAGGGAGAAAAAAAAGCAGGCAGCAGATATTAGCTAAAGTACAGAAGTAACAGTGGAAACATACCGTAGTAGCGGTAGCAGGGGCATAACAAAGCCCTCCGGGACCACTAGCAAAATTATCCTGGGGCCCCAACAAACACCTTGCAGAGAAGTGCAAGAAGGGGAATAATATTTACCTGGTCTGGCACTATGTGTCTGCTCTTCCTATGGACAGCCACTCACTCTAGGCTGCCATCCTCTGGCTCATGGTCACATGCCATGCAACAGAGCGAGTGGTTGCTGGGAGGAAGAAGAAACCCATAGCGCTGGAACAGGTAAATATTACACTGCTTCCTGCGCTACTCTGCAAGGTGGAAAGGATGAGGAGCAGGCCCTCAGTCTTCCATGGGTGCTACTTTTGCACCAGTGATGGAACGAAGGCATTTTAAGTTTCAAAAACAAGCTTGAATAAAGTTGGCTGAGGCAGGAGACCATGACCCTCTCAGACGATTATGAAGCGTGTGTACGGCAGCTTCTGACCCCAACCTGTGAGTGGTCGAGTCAGCGGATTAAGTTACCCGACGGCGGCCAACTTTTTTGTATTTGCTGCCGTTTGATGTCACACGTGCACCACTCTGTTGTCCCTCCAACCCCTGCATAGCAACAGCACGAGGGGATGCAAAGGTTGCGACCGCATCAGGCCCTTGGACACTAGGGGCCCTCCTCTATCCATCCTTTTAGCTTTTCATCGGTGCTATGCTGGTAATAGTGGAATAGTGGTCATTAACAAATGGTTTTCCTCCTCTGATTTCACCTCTTACACTGAAAATTTGGTTGGAAGGTTTTGAGGCTCCATACCAATAAAGTGCTTGGGAGCCCCATCTAAAACTCGCACTGGGGCCCCTGGATCCTTAGCTACGTCTGTACTGGCCCACCCAGAGATGTCGCTCACGGCGACATATATTACAGGTGTGTACACACCTTTATTGGAGATGCAAATAGTGCAAATAACGCTTGAAATCTGCATAGTATGTAGCCATTAAAGCACCCTGGCAGCTGAGAAGGCCAGGATCTGGTTCGTGGACCCCAAAATTGCCCCTTTATTTTAAACTTGGCAACAGCAGATCTCATATCACTATCCAGGCAGGTTCATTTTAAAAGTGGATTTGTTAGCATCTTGTTCATATAGTAGCCAACTAAGGTGTCTGGAGCACATGAGAATACCAGTCATTCCCTCATGAAATGGCTGCAGATTGGAGGATAGGAAGATGAGAGCATTGTCTATTCCTCTGCCACCAGTCCGCCTGTTCTCAGCATTGTTGTCCTGTGCATGTTGCTCTGCATGGACCCCAGTGTCACAAAACCCCCACACATAGCTATGTAGCAGGCGGCTATTTCTGGCCCTGTGCAGAGCAGGGGGTGCACATATGCTGCTAACTGGCACTGTGAAGATGCACATCTGAAATCTGGATCAGTATACAGAGTTCAATGGAATTCATGTAATCACATCCTCCTTTCCCTAATCAGGAAATGTATATTTTCAGTTAGGGAACTGAAAAGATTTGAGAAATCTTGTCTGAGATAACAGCATGTTGGGTACCAGGCTGCTGGTCTCATACTTATAGGATGCATGTTAGGCTGAAAGGGGTACGATACCTCTCATGCAGAGCATAACTAAGAACTACTGAGTTCTCTGAACTGAAGGCATAATTAATTAAAAAAAAACATTTTTGCCATGTAATTGCATATAAAGTGCCAACAAGATGGTATCTGGTGCCTGCCAGGCTGGCTAAATTAGCAGGCTCAGCAGACTAGATGTTTTAGAGGATGTGTCAATGCCTACGACTGACCAGACTGTGGAGCAGGACCTTTGGTGAATTACAGTCTCTTTTTCACATTACCATACGGAAAGACCCATAGATAACACTTTTCCATGGCAGAATAGAAGGCCTGGCAGAGAACCAAAACAAATTTGCATCCTACCTATTCCTACCAAAATGCAACATTGTCTGCTTCTTGAAGTAACAGCCATGCTTACCACAGCATTTCCTGCTGATACTTCTTCTCCCAAAGGTGATTTCTGCTGTCTGTTTCGGCTGCATGGCAGCTGCCATCATGCTCGAGATGTCAGCCCTCTGCACACAACAGGGATAATTCACAGCATTTTCTGCCTGAAGTGTTGTGTCATCTCAGCATGTCAGCAGAAACAGAAGTTGTTTCTTATCAGTTATTCCTTTGTAAAAGGGCCAGTGAAATCTGACTTGACAATTTAGTGTTAATATATAGGAAATAAAAATAGATGCTGAAAGAGGAGCTGCCAGCCATACTATCTCAGGGAAAAAAAAACAAATATATAAGTAGATAAATACTTGCTCTACTTACATAACATATGTATTCCACTGTCCACGTTATGATTCCTGTGAATTTTATAAAGGAAAAGTAGAGAATCCTATTCTAGACAGTTTCCATAGTTACTGTGGCTATTTTGAAGCCAGTTGTGATGTAATATCCGCCCTTAGTCTCCTCTGCCTGATTTGCCCGCCTTTCACTGTAGAAAGTGCATTGTTTCAGCCTGAGAAATTTTGGCGAATCAGAGAGGAACAGAAATGTGGGAGGGAAAAACAGGAGAGAAAGAGGCTTCAGCCAATCAGGCTGCATTAGTTAAGTCTGAGGGGAAGTAGAGAAGCAAAAAAAGACAACCCAGCATGCCCTGCAACTTCTCTTTTGTGTACCAAATTTTCTGTGTACCAAATAAAAGTCATGTAAACTGGGGAATTATCATTTATCAACAAGAAAAGTAATAGTGATTTTAACTTTTGGATTGCCTGATTAGTATCCTTTATACTTGTTTACCAGATAAAAATAAAGAATTGATTTTTGATTTTATGCCAGTTACACTTGAAATAAGTTAACCTCTACTGTTACCATTATTTATTGTATTTGGGTGCAGGTTTGCTTTAAAAAATATGAACGTGACAGCATTTTTTTATATTTTTTGCCAATTTATATTTTTTGCCTACAATGCAGATCATTTATCCAGGATATGTATATCCAAAGATATACTGTATGAGTGTTACGTTTGGTAATTAAAGAGGCACTGTAGTGACATAAAGTAAAATGCAGTGAATTACTCAGGATACCCACTTTAATGGTAATCTTCATGGTTTTAGCATCAGAAACACTTCCTATAGCTATATATTGCTGTGAATTGGAATGTAGTCCCACGCTCCAAGTGATGCTTAGCCTACGCTGTTTATTATGCACAACTCTCCTCCCAGAGCATTGTGGGAGACCGGGCATTATTTTTGCTGGCTTCAGAATTCCCAGAAACAAACATTCTGCAGAGCTACACTTGACAGGACTAGATACAGTGGGATGCGAAAGTTTGGGCAACCTTGTTAATTGTCATGATTTTTCTGTATAAATCTTTGGATGTTACGATAAAAAATGTCAGTTAAATATATCATATAGGAGATACACGCAGTGATATTTGAGAAGTGAAATTAAGTTTATTGGATTTACAGAATGCATGCAATATTTGTTTTAACAAAATTAGGCAGGTGCATAAATGTGGGCACCACAAAAAAAAAGAAATGACATCAATATATAGTAGATCCTCCTTTTGCAGAAATTACAGCCTCTAAACACTTGCTGTAGGTTCCAATGAGAGTCTGGATTCTGGTTGAACGTATTTTGGACCATTCCTCTTTACAAAACATCTTTAGTTCATTCAGGTTTGATGACTTCTGAGCATGGACAGCTCTCTAAAATTCACACCCCAGATTTTCAATTATATTCAGGTCTGAGGACTAAGGTGGCCATTCCAGAACGTTGTACTTGATCCTCAGCATGAATGCCTTAGTGGATTTTTAGCAGTGTTTAGGGTCGTTGTCTTGTTGAAAGATTCAGGCCTGGCACAGCTTCTGCTTTGTCACTGATTCCTGGACTCCAGAATCTGCTGAATCTCCAGAATCTGCTGATACTGAGTGGAATCCACGCGTCCCTCAACTTTGACAAGATTCCCAGTCCCTTCACTGGCTAGCCACACAGCCCCACAACATGATGGAACCACCACCATATTTTACTGTAGGTAGCAGGTGTTTTTCTTGGGATGCTGTGTTTTTTTTCCTCCATGCATAACACCACTAGCTTCATCAGTCCACAGCACCTTATTCCAAAATGAAGCTGGCTTGTCCAAATGTGCTTTAGCATACCTCAAGCGGTTCTGTTTGTGCTGTGGGTGTAGAAAAGCCTCTGCATCACTCTCGCTTACAGCATTTCCTTGTGTAAAGTGGCCCAGTGGTTGAACAATGCACAGTGACTCCATCTGCAGCAAGATAATGTTTTAGGTCTTTTGGGCTGGTCTGTCTGTTCTCACCATTCGCCTGTTTATCCAAAATTTTTCTTGGTCTGCCACTTCGAGCCTCAACTTGAACTGAGCCTGTGGTCTTCCATTTCCTCAATATGTTCCTAACTGTGGAAAAAGACAGCTGAAATCTCTGAGACAGCTTTCTGTATCCTTCCCCTAAACCCTGATAGTGAACAATCAGGTAATTTGAGAGTTGTTTTGAGACCCCCATGTTGTTACTCTTCAGAGAAAATTAAAAGAGGAGGGAAACTTACAATTGACTCTTTCTCATAATTGGATTCACCTGTATATGTAGGTTGGGGTCACTGAAATTACCAAGCCAATTTGAGTTCCAATAATTAGTTCTAAAGGTCTTGGAATCAATAAAATGACAACAGTGCCCAAATTTATGCACCTGCCTAATTTTATTTAAACAATTATTGCGTACTTTCTGTAAATCCAATAAACTTCAATCCACTTCTCAAATATCACTGTGTGTGTCTCCTATATGATATATTTAACTGGCATTCTTTTATTGTAACAACCATCGATTTATAGAGGGAAATCATTACAATTAACAAGGTTGCCCAAACGTTCACATCCCACTGTATATCGCCACCAGTGATAAATTTCAGATGTAAATCAGTGTGAGGAAATATTTTACAATGAGAAAACACTGACTAAATAATTTATGACAGAATATTGTAAAAGAATAAGCAATTTTATTAATTATGTTATTTTTAGTGCAGTTCCTCTTTAACATTCAGTGAATAATATGCTATCAGATGTAAAATTACTGAGGACTGGAACCCACTAGAGCGCTTTTTAGAGCTTTTAGGGAGTGCTTTAAATCGCTAGCGATTTCCCAAAAGGCTCTGCCAATGTAAACAAATGTAACAAATTCCACAGCAGCGATTGTGAATAGCAAAATCTTAACCGCAGGACATGTAGTATTTTAGGAGCGTTTGCACTTCAATGTAAAGTACTGAAGTGCTGGCACATCACTCATAAATCGCTACACATAGAGATTTGTATGTGATTTTAAGTTACTGCCAACTGTAAAAAAATATATAATACTTTGAAAAGACAAATCAGAATTAAAATCACTCATCGCAAATCGATATCACAATCGCTGGCAAAAAGCTTACTCTTGTTAAAATCGCTACCAAAATCACTGGAAAACACACATGAAATCGCTTACAAAACACTACTTAAAACACTAGCAATTGCCTGAGGCCTGGAACCCACTAGGAGCACTTTTCTGAGCGCTTTGTGATTTGAAAAGCTCTTGCTAATGTAATGCTATGGGTGTGATCCCACTAGAGGGATGTGATTTTATAAAAATCCCCTATAGCATTCCATTGCATTAGCGAGAGCTTTTTCAAATCATTAGCGCTTAGAAAAAGCTGCTAGTGGGTTTGAATCCTGAGGGTGGTACACACCATAAGATAAGCAGTGACCACTTTCTTTACAAACACCGAGTCAGGTACCAGGGATTATACAGATAGATGTGTCTCTGCACATAAGATAACTTTATGTTATCTATGTTTATCTGATCATTTTACAATTCATTTACTATAAGCATGCTTATTATTTAGTCTATATGCAACTTGTACACAAATCTGTACAATTCATTGCAGACTGAGTGATTTGGTTGGAATTAAATAATAAAATCAGGTATTTTAAAACTTTTTTCAAACCTACTTATAACTGATCTACAGTGCACTTATATGGCCAGAAGATGGCAGTGTATCTTATTTAAATTTTTATAGTGCTTAATTGCTCACAATAAATGGCAATTAACATACCAGGAACTGTTAAAGTCTGTCCAAAAATAGACAAGATGTTTTTATATTATGTTTCTATAAAACATCCCTAAGCACAAGTGCCTGTAAAAATTAATGCACTCTGATAGCTTGGTCATTGTACATAGAGCACCACTGAAATGGGGTCAGGTTGGATTTACAGTAACAAAATCTTGTCTTTAAAGTGAACCTGTAGGAAAAAAAAGTGCCCCTGGGGGATACTTACCTCTGTAGTGGGAAGACTCTGGATCCTAAAGGGGCTTCCCCTGTCCTCTGCAGCAGAAGGGATATAGCGCTGGGACCCCCGAAGGTCTCCTTGCCGGCTGCTTGTCGTTGTGCACGTCTGCACACTAGAGGCTTCTGACTCTGGCTCTGACAGAAATAGCCAAAGCCGATCGGGTCCTCTCTACTACACAGGCACAGACACCTTGCACCCTTACAGTGCAGCAGACCTGATCGGGCTCGGCTATTTTTTGCTGGAGCCTGTGTGCGAAGCCGCTACTGTAACTGAGTGCAGTGGCAACAAGGATCTTGTTTTTTGTCTGGCGGGTCCCAGCACAGGATCGGGCTGTCCGGGGAGGACGGAAGAAGCCTCATTAGGATCCAGAAGTTTTCCCCTCCCGAGGTAAGTACCCCCCAGGGGCACTTTTTTTCCTTACAAGTGTTCTTTAAAGCAACAGGGTCAGCCATTCTATGCCAGGAAAAAACACATATAGACGTAGCTTTATTATTTATTTATTAATTGTAGTTATAAAGCGCCAACATATTACACAGCGCTGAAGTTGATAACTACTTGCTCTATTTACATAACAGATGTATTGTAAAGTCCACATTTTTATTTCAGTGAACTTTGTATAGTAATAAAGAAAATTCTGTTCCTGGCATTTGCCATTTTAGTTCGATCTGACTGAAGCCAATCCTGATGTCATTTCCTCCCTTACTCTTTTTTTTTTCCTCAGAGAATCTGCTCTAGCTAGCTTGCTTTGTAAACATACGAGCACAGCAAGATCAAGTCCTTGTCTCACACTGAACTGCCCTCAGCCAATCAGTGAGGAGCAGGAATCTGTGTGTGTGTGTGTGGGGGGGGGGGGGACGACGGGACGACAAGCTTCCTTCTCATCACCAATGTACCAAATAGAGCCAGGTTGACAGATGATTACAGCAGAAACATTTCTGAATAGATTGGAGTGCTTGCAATGCAGGGTGACGCTGCAGGCTGCACAATGAACATAGAGTAGTGGGTAAATGGAATTTGATTTTGTGGCTCACAATCCCTTTTTAACCAGTTCAGCCTTCAATGTTTTTTCACCTTATGCAAGCAACTTTTACCGCCCATGCATTCACCAATAACTTTATCACTACTTATCACAGCAAAATGATCTATATCTTGTTTTTTCCGCCACCTTTTAGGCTTTCTTTGGGCATACATTTTACTTAGTATTCTTTTATCCTAAATGCATTTTAATGGGAATATTAAGAAAAAAAATGAAAAAATTTAAATTATTTCGCTATAACACTGTATGGCACCAATATTTTATTTGGAAATAATGGTGCATTTTTTTCAGTTGTGCATCCATCACTATTTACAAGCTCATAATTTAAAAAATAATAATAGTAATATACCCTCTTGACGTGCATATTAAAGAAGTTCAGACCCTAAGGTAACTACTTTTTTTTTTATTTGTAATTTTTTAATTAAAAGTTTTGTTTGGGTATTTTTGGAAGAGTGTGGGAAGTAAGTAGTTAATTATAAATGTAAGTGTGGGTATTTTTAAAAAAATAAAAAAAAATGTAGGTGTAATTTTACTATTTGGCCACAAGATATTCATTAATAAATTATTTAGTCAATGCGTGCACACCGAGTACTATACAGTATATATTCTGGTCACAACTAAGTGGCTACTGCTGCAGGTGGAAAATGTAGTGAGGCCAAGTTCACGCTGCACTACATGCATAACACAATGCACACGCCCCATGCTGTAACGTGCGTGTTATTTATCATATCATGAAGGATTGCTGCAGTAAAGAGCTAGTTATCGTACATTTTATCCAGAGGTTTGGATAACATGATCCGTAATAAAGCAGAGATGGGGACATGCCCGTGTAATTACATGGGCAGTACATTCACATGCAGCCTAGCACTGCATTACTGATCATGTTCATTTTTTAATCTCTTTCCAAATCTTCTTAAAGCTCTAGTCCCCCCTAGTGCATTTTTAATTGCTTGTAAAGGTGGACTGGAGACTATGCTGTCACAGACATAACTTACATATTTGAAACAGCTGTTCTTAAAAAATCCTCTTTGTAAGAGTTAGTGACACAAGCAAGAGATCTATGCACAAAGTAGAGAGCTGCCAGGAGAATAGGAATTTCTAAGTCATCCAATAACTGCCTCCCACCTCCTCCCTCCTGTAGAACACAGTGGGGCAGGTTCAACTCTGTGCTCAGAGGAAAAGACTGGCTGGTATCCCCTCCCATCTACTTCCTGACTACATCATGTGGATGATGATGGGCTAGGGATCTGACATTAGCACAGGAAGTCACCACTGCAATCGCAGCCAACCAGATAATACGGTATAAAAATAATAATATTGAGTCTGCCATTTGCCTTCTGCATAGTACATTTTGGGAGGAGATGCAGGGAGCCTTTCAATCTACTCTGGCGAGTAGAGGGGTGCTAAGGAAGGGGGTGGTGACCAAACAGCCAGGTAAACAAAAAGTGCCTCTGTGTAGGGAGAGGGAGGCATACATTTAATAAAGTCAGGTGTTGAAAATGGCGCAAGAAACAGGCAATAGTGAAATATTCTACAACTTAGTTCATATAGTAAAATATCAGCAATATTCACCAGTATTTTAGTATGACCTAACCCAACCCTACTCTCACACAGAACCCTCCCTTCTGGTGGTGCCTAACCTTAACCTCCCTAACCTTACACTACCGCCCGAGCCCCCTCTCCCCTCCCCCGTGGGTGACAATTATTAACCCTCTTCCGGTACTCACCCTATCACAGCCCCCGGTGCCCTGTTGAAAAGGTAACTCTTTTCAACAGGACACGTCTTGAGCCCTTTTCAACTGCTTCCAGAGGGAGGGACTTGGCAGTCTTCTCTGAGGGTGATAACATGGCAGTTGAAGTTCACACCTGAATTACAGTGAGAATAGTGTTTTCTTTTAAACTGCTACGTATCGGAGGAAGTATATTTTCTCTTTCTGGAAATAGAGCTCCTGGCACATTTTTAGAATGAAATTTGTGTAAAAACCTTTCATAAATGATGTATGGATTCTGAAAGGCTGTCAGAGTTTTCATAAATCAAATGATAAAATGATCTGGCAATATGCTCTTTATTCCTGGACTTCCTGGGTGCGGAATGCCACATCTGAACTGAGCAGCACAGTGAGCCAGGCTTCTCCTGCTGTACTGAACGAGCTCTGCTCTGTGTGACTTTCTACCTTTTGTCCAGAAACAGGAGCAAAACACAGTGTGATCCATAACTTTTCTACATTTTTATAGCCCTACTGCAAGCAAACCAGCTCCTAACTTCTTTCATGCAGACCAGAAAGCTCTATTTTCTAGAAGAAACCCACAAAAACGGAATGCTCACAAAGAACACTTAGATTCTGACTTCCAGTGGAATTCACTTCCTTGCACAGCATAGTAAAAATAAATACATTAATAAGCTATGTGCAATTGAGTGCAGGAGCTGGTGTCACAGACCCATGTACATGGAAGCCTATAGTGTGCTCTAGGCCCGATCAGGGGCCTACAATGGGTCTCTATGGAGCTTTCAATGGGAATACAGAGTACACAGCGGAGCATGCTGGAGAGGTAAGTAACTTACCTGCGCGCCCGACGTGTTGCTTCTCCCCAGGGCCGGATTTACCATAAGGCACTGTAGGCACGTGCCTACAGGCGCCTAATGATGGAAAGGCGGCTCACTCCCCTCCCTGAGTGGCTCCCTCCCTCCTTCCCTATGCAGAGTCCTGAGCAGAGTGTAAATGAGAGGTTGCTAACCCAGCACTCAGCATTCCACTGATGACATCTCCCATCAGTCAGGGGCACATCTGGCTACTTAATACTGAGGGTACCTCTGGATACCTAATGCTAATGGGCACCTGTAGCTAGCTATGATGGGCAAGGGAAGTAAGGGAGAAGTAACAGCTGGGCCAGCCAGCACACTTGTGGTGCAGTTTGGTTGGAGTTTTAGGTCCATGGAGGGTGAAGTCGAAGGACTTGCCAGGACATATGTGCCTAGTGCCTGTAGGCTCCTCTAACATAAATCCGGGCCTGCTTCTCCCTCCTCTGATCAGCATAATTAGCTCAGGAAGGAGAGTAAGGCCGGACATTGCATGGAAAGCAAGAGATGAGTCTGTTTTCCCTGAAGAGGGAGCCCGAGGGGGCTGCCCCCCCTCCCACCACTGTGTGTGCCCACTGCTCCCCCAGAGCCACGCCCCCCCCCCTCAGGCTTCTCCCCCTACGCATCTCGCATCTGTTGCGGGGGAGATTGTTACGACCCTGCTGAGGAGCACAGACGGCTGCCTATTCCTAATACTACTATCTGGGGCACAAATGGCTGCCTAATACTACTATCTGAGGCACAAATGGCTGTCTAATACTACTATGTGAGGCACAAATGGCTGCCTAATACTACTATCCGAGGCACAAATGGTTCCCTAATACTACTCTCTGAGGCACAAATGGTCCCCTAATACTACTATGTGAGGCACAAATGGTCCCCTAATACTACTCTCTGAGGCACAAATGGTTCCCTATTACTACTATCTGAGGCACAAATGGCTGCCTAATACTACTATCTGAGGCACAAATGGTTCCCTAATACTACTATCTGAGGCACAAATGGTTCCCTAATACTACTATCTGGGGAGCATACATGGGTCCTTAAAGGTACACTTAAGCCAGAAAAAAAATGAGTTTTACTCACCTGGGGCTTCTACCAGCTCCCTGCAGCTGTCCTGTGCCCTCACAACGTGTATAAAGATACCTACGTATATTGCCGCATTACCTACGTATAGATATGCGGCAACGCATATTTTTGTACGTGATGCGGCCCATAATAGCGCTAAATACAGTCGGGAATGCGGAGAAAGCTACGCGTGGCCAGTCCTGTCGGGCCTGTCGGCAAAAACGAAACTAGCTGGTAGCGGGGGACCAGAGGATTAGTGAGAGGCTGCGAGGGCACAGGATTGCTGCAGGGGGCTGGTAGAAGCCCCAGGTGAGTAAAACTCATTTTTTTTTATCCCTTACTGCTGTCTGGGAGTCACACATGGATACTTAATACGCATATCAGGGGGCGAAAATATATAATACTGATATCTGGAGCCACAGTGGCTAATTCATTTTTGTATCTGGAGGCAAACAGCTAATTTTTGTAGGAGGGGCACTTGGTTACTTAGTACTCATTAATCTGAGGACACATGGCTACTTAGTTTTTGCCTTTTTTGTACTTCTCTGTCCTGAGAAGTAAAAAAAAAGGGCAAAACATTTTACATTAGGGGGACAGTGCCGGGGCGTTTGTCCAAATATCACACGTTACTGCCGTGCACCCAATCGAGCAAGTCGGCCCTACAATTTGCAGCATGTACGATCAGTACATGCAACCAATTTTTCAGCCCGAATCTGGTCCCATCACCGATCGGGCATGCTCTTCGCAGCACCGATTTTCATCTGATTCAATAATAATTATGGAATCAGATGGCCGTTCTCCTGTCAAGTCTCCTGATGTATGGCCACCTTCATGCTAGACATTAGCCCTTTTGAAATGTTCATATATATGCTGAGGAGGCAGAGATTCTTTTAAGCATTGTTGTTGTTATTATGATGCAAGTTTTACAGTATTTGGATGTTCTCCCTGCTTTGTTGCACAAGATCCTATGAATGATAGTGTTAATAACCACAAAGTGGCCCAATTTGCATATTACGCTTGTTAACAAACTGATAAAACCTAAAGGAGATAATTAAAATGTATTTTAAAAGTGACACTCAACAAAGTGTCTGTTCTCTAGCATTTGACAGCCAGCTGGGGCTCAGCTCAAGAGCAAAGCATTTACTTGTGTTGAAGGTGTACAATTACTTTTACTTGTCTACATTTCAGGGAACAGACCCCCAGCAAAGTTGACATGGATATAAATCAATGTAATCCGAAATAGACATTCCATTATCCTGACCAACAAAGCAGTGTCTACTGTTGCACACCAACTGAAAGGAAGACTTAAATAAGCGGATAATTATTAAAGGTGAACTTCACTTGCGATAAAAGACTTAACCTTAATTAAGTTAAAGGAATTTCTGCTCTTTTCCTATTTCTCACAGATTATGATATGCTCATCTTTTTGACTAATGTGACTTTACTAGTTAGTGCACTTGTACTACATAAAGAAGCTATATAGTCTGGCATTATGCAAGGCAGCCATGTTTTGGTAAGTCACTGGTGGTGAGGAATAAACAGAATAGTTTAGAAAGGAGATAACTATGGTAAATTCCTCACATTTTACTGTGGTCTGTTCCTCCATCTGAGAGCGTTTTTACTTTCTGTTCTCAGAAGGAGTAATTGTGGCCACACTTAATATGGGGGGAGGGGGGGGGGTGATATGGTGGCCACACTTAATATGGGGGGGGGGTGATATTGTGGCCACACTTAATATGGGGGGATGACGACATGGTGGCCACACTTGATATGGGGGGGACATGGTGGCCACACTTGTTATGGGTGGGGGGAATCATGGTGGCCACACTTAATATGGGAGGGGGACATGGTGGCCACACTTGTTATGGTTGAGGGAAGTCAGGGTGGCCACACTTGATATGGGTGGTGGGAGTCATGATAGCCACACTCGTTAAGGGTGGAGGGAGTCCTGGTGGCCACACTTGTTATGGGTGGAAAAGTCATGGTGGCCACACTTTTTATGGGTGGAAGTGTCATGGTGGCCACACTTGATATGGGTGGGGGGAGTCATGATGGTCACACTTGTTATGGGTGGGGGGAGTCATGGTGGTCACACTTGTTATGGATGGTGGGAGTCATGGTGGCAACACTTGTTATGGGTGGAGGGAGTCATGGTGGCCACACTTGTTATGGGTGGTGGGAGTCATGGTGGCCACACTTGATATGGGTCTGGGGAGTCATGGTGGCCACACCTGTTATGGGTGGTGGGAGTCATGGTGGCAACACTTGTTATGGGTGGGGGGAGTCATGGTGGTCACACTTGTTATGGATGGTGGGAGTCATGGTGGCAACACTTGTTATGGGTGGAGGGAGTCATGGTGGCCACACTTGATATGGGTGGTGGGAGTCATGGTGGCCACACTTGATATGGGTGGGGGGAGTCATGGTGGCCACACCTGTTATGGGTGGTGGGAGTCATGGTGGCCACACTTGATATGGGTAGGGGGAGTCATGGTGGCCACACTTGATATGGGTGGAGGGAGTCATGGTGGCCACACTTGTTATGGGTGGAGGGAGTCATGGTGGCCACACTTGATATGGGTAGGGGGAGTCATGGCGGCCACACTTGATATGGGTGGAGGGAGTCATGGTGGTCACACTTGTTATGGATGGTGGGAGTCATGGTGGCAACACTTGTTATGGGTGGAAGTGTCATGGTGGCCACACTTGTTATGGGTGGTGGGAGTCATGGTGGCCACACTTGATATGGGTAGGGGGAGTCATGGCGGCCACACTTGATATGGGTGGAGGGAGTCATGGTGGTCACACTTGTTATGGATGGTGGGAGTCATGGTGGCAACACTTGTTATGGGTGGAGGGAGTCATGGTGGCCACACTTGTTATGGGTGGAGGGAGTCATGGTGGCCACACTTGATATGGGTGGGGGGAGTCATGGTGGCCACACCTGTTATGGGTGGTGGGAGTCATGGTGGCCACACTTGATATGGGTAGGGGGAGTCATGGTGGCCACACTTGATATGGGTGGAGGGAGTCATGGTGGCCACACTTGTTATGGGTGGAGGGAGTCATGGTGGCCACACTTGATATGGGTGGGGGGAGTCATAGTGGCCACACTTGTTATGGGTGGGGGGTGTCATAGTGACTACACTTGTTATGGATGGTGAGAGTCATGGTGGCAACACTTGTTATGGGTGGTGGGAGTCATGGTGGCAACACTTGTTATGGGTGGGGGGAGTCATGGTGGTCACACTTGTTATGGGTGGTGAGAGTCATGGTGGCAACACTTGTTATGGGTGGAGGGAGTCATGGTGGCCACACTTGTTATGGGTGGAGGGAGTCATGGTGGCCACACTTGATATGGGTGGGGGGAGTCATGGTGGCCACACCTGTTATGGGTGGTGGGAGTCATGGTGGCCACACTTGATATGGGTAGGGGGAGTCATGGCGGCCACACTTGATATGGGTGGAGGGAGTCTGGTGGCCACACTTGTTATGGGTGGAGGGAGTCATGGTGGCCACACTTGATATGGGTGGGGGGAGTCATGGTGGCCACACTTGTTATGGGTGGAGGGAGTCATGGTGGCCACACTTGATATGGGTGGGGGGAGTCATAATGGACACACTTGATATGGGTGGTGGGAGTCATGGTGGCCACACTTGTCATGGGTGGGGGGTGTCATAGTGACTACACTTGTTATGGATGGTGAGAGTCATGGTGGCAACACTTGTTATGGGTAGGTGGAGTCATGGTGGTCACAACTGTTATGGGGGGAGGGAGTCATGGTGGCCACAGTTGTTATGGGTGGGGGGAGTCATGGTGGTCACACTTGTTATGAGTGGGGGGAGTTATGGTGGCCACACTTCTTATGGGTAGTGGGAGTCATGGTGGCCACACTTATGTGTAAGTGGAGTCATGGTAGCCACACTTGTTATGGGTGGGGGGTATTATAGTGGCCACACTTGTTATGGGGAAGGTGGGGGGGAGGGGAGGTTATGGTGGCCAGACTTGTTATGGGGAAGGGGGAGGTCATGGTGGCCAGGAAGGTGGGGAAGGAGTAAAAATAATAGTTTCGACAAGAGATAACGCTCAGAGGTAAGTCTAGATGTACGGTGCTCTTCAGAATCCAGGCAAGAAAGGAGGAGACACACATACATCAGTTTGTAAATCAAAATATCTGGATATAATATAAACAATTTCTATTAGTAATAGTCTGTTTCAGCAAAGGACATGCTGAGTGTAACACAGCCGCTACAATATGTGACTGGAGATACACTTTAATTGTAGAACTGAGCGCAGACAGTAAAGGATGGTGTAAAGCAGAAGCGCACTCTGGCCTTCTGGTTACAATTCTCACAGCTGAATACAAAATAGAACACTCAGTTCAGGCTTGTGCTCTGGTCTGTACAATAGGAGAGGCTCACAGACACCTGGAGCCTGCTTACCAGTAGGGAATGGCGAACTGCCTGTGATTTCCAACAAGACAGGTAGTTCTCTACAAACTGCAGTCAGTCAGGTCTGCTGAGGAATCATCAAACATAAAGTCATTCACTTAGAAAAGAAATCATCAAAACATCCCACTGCCAATATAGATGTGTTAAACTTTCTCTTTTCTTAAACTAGCCAAGATGATTTATTTCCCGATATTCCCTGATTAGCAGGAAGTAGAGCGAATATAAGCGGCTATGCAGAGGAGACCAGCAGCAAGTGACCGTTGATTGGAACGGCAGGGAGGTGAGTTGCTCTGTACAACGCTTCCTGCTGCACTAACTCTGCAGCAGAGAGGGGAGTACGGAGTGCGGCCCCGGTGAGAGGAAGGGAGGGAGAAGTCGGGCCGCACACCCCGCAGCCGCGGCTCCCCCCTCCATCACGTCCCCCCCTCCCTCAGCACTCAGGGTGGTAGCAAGGCCTGCACGCCCCTAGAAACGGGGCTGCTTACCTATCTATCACCTGACCAAACTGATTACATGCTTCTCCATGAGCTTTCCTAGACATGACCATCTCTAGCTGTTATGTGTTGAATGAGTCACTACTGCCAACCCACCAACCCATGTATTGTCACCTTCAGACAATAAGGCACAAATCACATAAATGAGCTTCACAAGTTTAGGGGTTTGGAGGACATCTTGAACATCCTTAGCACTGTGTAATTGGACATCGTCTTGTTCCAACACATATTATTACAAACTGTGCAACCAAAGGCACTCACCTCGTATGTCAGTGAGCTACTCTACTTCCAAGTGGTATTCCCTTCCCTCAAGCCTATAAAAACCATAGCAGTAAGAAGTGCAGACGTATGCATGCTGAGCCACAGGGAAAACTGCCTAACTAGTGTCAAACGCCATTGCTCTGCATTAGGACTGCTTCCTATAGACTTAAACAGCAGTACTGAGCGCTATCTCATCAAGTGGTCTGCAGAGCGCAGGAGAGACTGACTTGCTGGATTCACAAACCAACCTTCCACACCGAGGAAACATCATGCAGAAGACAGCCATGCAAAGAGAATTATGCATAATTCATGAAAATCGGAATTGGGGGATGCTAGACATCCGTCCTACTGAGTGGAATTGTCATCTCAGAAAAGCTGCCCCATCATCACAATCTAACCCTCACAGATTCCACCAGGAAGGCTGGATAATAATGAGGGGGTGAGTGCAAATATCACAAGGGAGGCCAGGTTTTGTGTGGCACAATATCATCAGCAGAACACAAAGAGAGCTCCAGTTAATCAGAAGCCTCTGCTCCCTGGGCATGTTCCTCCTGCTCCCTTATGTTCCCTGGTAGTAAATCACTGGTGTTGATGATGAGCATCTCTGTCTATTCCTGTCCCTCGTGGAACTCTAGAGATTGGTGTATGAAAATGGGAGGTCAGCTAAGTGTGGCAATGTGGGTTCATTTCAAAATAATACACAGCATCTAATGTTTATAACGATTGTATACTTAATATTGTCTAAGGATTCTAAGACCAATTTGCCAGAGATGTACAGCAAGGAGCTCTATTTGTATAAAAGTCCCTAAACGTTTGTTTTATACCTGTGGAAGCGCGATCAAGGAAGCACGCCACCATTTCAGAGCATTCCCACAACGGATCAGGTAAGAAGACCGGTAGGACAGCGAGAGACCTACAAGAATTCTGGGGCTAGAAGAAGCCCCAGGTAAGTAAAAGAACACTCTTTATTTATGGCTTGGGTATCCTTTAAGGTGGTATGAAACTCAAAATTGCATTTTTGCTCTAAATCATTAAACACAGCAAAAAAAAAAAAAACTAATAGAAAACATAAGAAGACTGGTATAATGCCACTGGAAGGCATAGTTACACTTCACTGAAGCTAACTGATATCATTGCTGGACAAAATGTCTTGTAAATAAGTAACTGTTGAGTAAATAAAGCAGGACAAGTTCTCTGCTTCTCCCCTGGATACAGCAGAAGCTTTTCTGCTTTGAACGGCAATATCAATTAGCTTCAGAGTGAAGTAGAAGTTTAAATTACTAACCCTTCCAGTAACTTGAAAACCAGTTGATTATTTTTTTCCTATTATTTTTATGCTGTGTTAAATTTGAGTTTCATCCCACCGTTACACAAAGATGGAAAATAAGTGAAAAAGGGCGATTAAAATTAAAATGGTTTTAATACTTACAAGCTGTCTTCTGAAGATCTTGTGGTGCTCCACTATCCGATTCGCAGCCACAGTCGCATGCTGACATGCTTATATCAATATAGCCTTCATTCCCACTCACTGAATGTCATCATGCCAGTGCTTCCAAACTTAATTATACACTTACTGAAAATGATGAAAGGTGAGTACCAGTTAAGGTGCATACAGTACACACATCCAATCTTGACTGGACTACTTTACCATTCACATGTAGTATGAGAGCTGACAGATTTTGAGTATATAGACACATATATTACATGGAAATGGTAAAATTCTCTAATCAAGATTGGATGTATGTATGCACCTTTAGTGCAAGCAGCAAGGATTATTACACAAATAAAAGGACATGGTTGGATAGATTTAGGTTTTAGGGGCAGGCTGAGGATCTCCTAGGCGCCCATTGATCTATTAGCATTCAGGGGTTGTTTGGAAGACTGCGGTGCCCGATACACATCGGGTGCTGGACCCAGTTCCCACTATTTATCGGGCGCCGCAGGTGCATACATTTCCCTCAATACCACTATTTCAATGGGCGCCTATGGCGGCGCCCAAACGTCTTCCTCTGGTGGACGCCTACATTTCCTCTTCCCTTTCTCCCATATTTCTATGTACACTTAAGTTCACTATAAGAGATGTCACAGGTAAAAACACAGGGCCAATGCTTAAAACAAGCTTATGCACATAAGTGCAAAACAGCCATGCAATCTTATTCCTAACCTCCGCATGGACTCCATCCGTCATAGTAACTACACCTCTCTGCCTCTGCAGCGTTACAGACCCAGGAAAGCTGAACATAGCAAACAAAAAAATGGCCTCACCCACAGCCCCCCTTTTTTCTTTCCCTTTCCTCCCCCCTTCCTCCCATTTGTTCATAACCTGCAGCATTAACACGTTTAATGTCAAAAAATGTACAGCCACCAGGAAAACTTTGAAAAGCAGAGTGGTTTCTGATCCGAGTTAAATAGCTTCTCCTTGGGGACATGTTGTTGGATTTTGACAACACAGGAGCTGCTCTCCTTGCAAATTGCAGAGAAGCATGTTTATGACAGGGCCTGGCATCTAATTAGAGCATCTCCCCTCCTCTGTGAGCGCTCCATTATGGCTAGGAATGGGGTATAAAATTGCCAAGCTCTGAGCTTACTCAGCGTCTTCCGTCTTGCAAAAGATGTTCCCCATCCTGGCTTTGATTAGATTAGTACCCGCTGGTCACCTGAGAAGAAATCAAGCCGTTTATGAGCTAATGGTCTGAGGTTTCAGTGCTGAATTTGGGGAAAGCTTGTTGTGACAAACGAGGAGTCTTGGACAGTGTGTATGCAGTGTGCCCAAACAGCCATGATAATACGGGCAGCAGAAAGGCTTTACAGCTGCTGAAAATAAGCAGCTGAATATCTTAATAGTGTAAGTACAATGTACACAGATACATGCAGCTGACATAACCTTGCCATATAAATGCTTTGGTAGCTGTTTTCTATAATCTGTACGTACATAAGAGGTCTTCAAGTGTGCTCTGCATGTCTGCTTGTGACACAATGCTTTGACAAAACCAATGTCAACTAGAATTATACTACAATAAAAAAAATGAATTATTTGACTATGCAGGCTAACTAGATAAACTTGACAGCCTTTTTTAAGCTTCAGTTACTTTAAAGGGACTCTGAGCAAAACCAAAAAATGCCATAATGAACTTACCAGGGGCTACCTCCAGTGAGGTCCCTCGCGCCCTATGTGCTCCCGCCGTTCTTCTGCCGATGGCTCCGTTAGCTGCGCGACTTCGCGAGGAGTTGTGCACAACTGCGCGCACATGTCACCGAGAATACTCACAGCAATGGACGTGCGAGCAAGACGAGCACATGGAGGGACCTGACATGCGCAGTTGCACACAATTCCTTGAAAGGTCGCGCGGCTAATGGAGCCATCGGCGGAAGAACGGAGGGAACCCAGAGGATGCCGAGGGACCTCAGGGACTATGGGGGCTGGTGGAGGCCCCAGGTAAGTCCATTAAGGCATTTTTGGTCCTGTTCAGGGTCTTGTTAAGGCCTCTTTCTCACATTCACGCTGTGGGAAATGCCAATGCTGTCGCAATGCACAGACCTTGTGTTTCCATGCGATTCTTCCCTATGTGCTCTTAAATGTGAAGTAACAGATTGCCCAGCAAGCTCACAGTGAGCCAGAACTCCTAAGAGTGTGCAAGTGGCTAAAAGAGACCAAAAAGCCTCCTTACTAAAATGATATGCAAAACAGAAGTTTACCTTCTTATAACAGAAGGTATTTGCGATTATTAAGGTTGAGTGAGCTCTGAGGTGTCCCACAATGCATCACTGCTGAATATGTAAAAAATGTGCTACACATATAACTTTATCCAGAAATAGGATGCCAACGTTGATGAATACGTGTGTATTTAGGGACTCTAAGTCTGTACTGACCTTAGTCACTGCTTGTAGCACAGAGTAAACCAAGATTGTGGACTTTGTTAAATGTTATATTTTAGTTCTATGTGTAGATGACCAAATATGTCAAGTCCTAGAGGATGGCTATAGATGTGCTTCAAGGAGGAAGCTTTCTTTGGGATCTATTCTCTTTCCTAGCCAGGGGCATAACTAGAAGGGAGCAACCCCTGCAATCGCGTGGGGGGCCAAGAGCTGTGGGGGGCCCCAACTACTAACCTTCCCTTCCTCTGATACAGAGGACTATACTTCAGATCAGGTGTTTTGTGGCTACACTTGTCATGGGTGTGAAGATCATGATGGGCACACTTGTTTTAAGACCTTTGTGAAGTGGGCTCTAAGGCCATGAAGGGCACCAAGGGGAGGCAAGGGAAGGGATGTGAACACTGGGGGGTCCCTTGAGTGGTAGTAACGCCACTTCGCCTAGCCTTATATCTCCTAGCTTTGGTTCAGGTAATTGGCTCTCACCGATGGGGTCCTTGACCTGTGGTGTCTCTCAATGCCAATATTCAGAGAGGGAAACAAGTGGTGTCATTTTCGAATAGCCACACATATCCGATTTGACATTTCATTAACTGTAATAGTCAATATGTGGTATATGTTGTTTCATGTACATTATGTCGCGTACAATATGTAGTCTGCACCACCAGATCACTCATCGTCGTATTTTGGAGCATAAACGTGGACCCTCTTGGAATACTGGCAATATCTCCAATGTTGTAAAACATGGAGGAAATATGAGGTCCTTTTATTTTAAGGGAGAAACGAACTTACCCAGTAAGAGGTGGGGATAGCTATCACAAACTTTAACTATGAGAAGCTAAAGGGATCTTTAATCTGGGTACTAGGCTACCAGATGGTTTAAACGCGGGATCTTAACTCTTTGTATTAATATGATAATACATTGATTTTATGTGTTTAAAGATGACTCCTACAGTACATTTTATGTAAGGATCTTTAGGTGTTGACCAAGTTTGTTACCTTTCAGGTGTTTGGTCCAACCCCTAAAGGGCAGGGTGTTTTTGTATGTATGTAATCTCTTGTTTGTATATGGCCCGGGCCGGTTTTAGTAACAATGGGTCCCTCGGACTAAATTAACCTGGTGGCCCCCCAACAGACACCCAACCCCTGACCAAAAAGCTGCTTTAGGCAGCCAATTCCCCCCCCCCCCCCAGGGCCCCTATGCTGGCTGCTAAACCCACCATCACCCCCTCCCTCTGTTAGTACGTGGCTCCATACACTCCCCACCTATGAAATAGCAGGGGTGCCTCTCCTTCATGACCAAGCGCACGTTATTATGTAATAACACGCTGCACGTCACAGAGAAGATGTGGCCAGCGGTGGATGCAGATGGGAGTGCAATGAGCCCCAGACTGACAGAGGAGCGCACCCGCTGGAACAGGTGAAAGCTACTCTACCAAAGACTCTGTAGAGGCCCTGGGGACCAACAGTTGAGTGGGAGACACCTTGGGGGGCCCTACAGACTCAGGAATACTGGGACAATTGCCTCTTTTGCCTCTAAGGTATCGCCGGCCCTGTAAATGGCGAGCTGTGATGAAGGACTTAGGTGTCTGAAAAGTTTCAGCTGCCTTTCTGTCTTTCAGATATGATAAGTTCCTGGATTTTTACTACATCATGGTGTGCTGCAGGCTTCTGTACTGAACACTTCTACTTAAATCACCAATTGTTACTGCACCAATGTCTGTTGACGTGCTGAGATCCCTAGAGTCTGAGACATGCTGAGACTCCCCTGGATTCACAGGAAAACGTCCATAAGTACTGCAAAATCTGCACCGTCTAAAACCTTCCTTTATTTATAGCTCTTTAAAAATATGGCATCACAATTAAAAACAATACAGCCAGGGCCGGATTTAGGCCTAGGACACCTAGGCCATGGCATAGGGCACCACAGGAGCAAGGGCACCAAAGCAGCAAACTAAACTGGTGCACTATTTTCAAGACTGCAAATGCTGCAATGCAGGGAGATCAAGTGAGCGCCTAATCTCCCTGCTGCCAGCCACCTGTGCAGTGGCTATCTTGCTCTCTGTGCACGTTGGCGTTGTGGCGTGCGGCTACGGACTTGGGCAGCATTGGAGACGGAGGGGAAGAGGAAGGGTCTGCACTGGAGATGAGCAGAGAAGTGAGTGACACTGATGGCTGCTGCTGTGTGGAGGCAAGCTGTACTGAAAGGGAGGAGTGGGAAAGGGAGGGATTAAGCGAGTCATCTGGCTACCTAAACTGGAGGGGGAGTGGAAGGGGTTATCAGGCTACCTATACTAGAGGGAAAGAGGGGACGGGTCATTTGGCTACCTATACTGGAGGGGGGTCCTAAGGCTATCTATACTAGAGGGAAGGATGGAGGGGTCATCTGGCTATCTATACTAGAGGGAAGGATGGAGGAGTCATCTGGCTACCTATCCTGGAGGGAAGTGGGAGGGGTCATCTCGCTACCTATACTGGAGGGAGAGGGGGAGGGGTCATCTCGCTACCTATACTGAAGTGGGGCGGCTGGTGAAATTGGCCTTGGGCGGTAAAGAGTACAAATCCGGCCCTGAATACAGCAACATGAGCCGGGTCTGTAAGGTGGTGATGCACAGTGTTTTGGACTCAGAGCCCGTGTATTGCTTTGATAAAGGACCTGGAGTCCTGAAACGCTGTGCATCACCACCTTACAGACCCGGCTCATGTTGTTGTATTGTTTTTAATTGTGATGCCATATTTTTAAAGAGCTATAAATAAAAGGAAGGTTTTAGAAGGTGCGGATCTTGCAGTACTTATGAACACTTCTACTTAAGGCATGCTTCAAACAAATGTGGCAATATCAGCACCCAGAGGTACCAGATGTGTTTACCACAATTATGTTTCCACTGTCAGGATCATTCACATGAACAGTAAGAAAGCCATCCACATCAACTTTGCCACTGAGCACCATATTGCAACGGCAATCTTTAAAGGACATGGGGTAGGGAAAAACCACAACACATTGCAACTGCAACTCAGGTTTGATTGCTTTTTTTGCATAATGTGTAGCTGGTGTTGGTAACTGCCAAGCTGCTGCCTGGGCAAACACTATGCTGAACACTATCCAAATGCTGAATTAACCCTGTACAAATTATGTGTAAAAGCCGTTTGCCTCTGAGATATCGCTTATGATGACTTTTTACCATATGGTGACAGGATGCCAAATGAGCACTGCTAATGAATGCCTGGGTGAACTGTCCCTGATGTGCCCATAGAGAGCTATGACACATGTTTTCTTAGCAGCATGCAGGCAGTCTCACTGGGAAGACAAGTGCCAAGATGGTTGCATGAATAAGGCCTTACTTCTTTCTCTATGGCTAATCTAATCCCGGCTGCCTGTTTTGTCTGCATGGAAGCCGCCATCTTGTTGGTTAACATCATTTTTAGCCTACTGTGCACAGTCATTTAAAGTGACACTGAAGCGAAAAAAGCCTTATGATATAATTAATTGTATGTGTAGTTCGGATAATTAATAGAACATTAGTAGCAAAGAAAAGAGTCTTATGTTTTTATTTTCAGGTATACAGCTTTTTTTATAGCATTGCATCATTCTATCATATTAGCAAATTACAACCCACACTGTATTATAAACTATGTACAGAGCAGACCTAATGACCCTTTCAACTTCCATGCAGTAAAAATCTTATCTGAAGCTGCCTGTCACTGTTTCTTTGAAGTATAAGTGTCTCAGAAAAAAAACAGCAACCCAAGTTGGGTCGGAGAGCTCAGAGAAGCTCTTCTGCATAGATAAAAAGTGAAGTTTCTTAACTCTTCCTGTACTGGAAAGAATATGAGACTGGTTCCTGTGCTACTAATATTTTATTTCTTAGCTGTACTACACATACAATGCATTATTTCATAAGTTTATTTTCACTTCAGATTCCCTTTAAAGGGAACCGAGCACCACTTTTTTTTTCTGGTTTCTAATAGCTATAGGAGCCGCCATGCAATTAGAATGGCAGCAGATATCCCCACAAAATGCAATCAGATTGGCGGCAGATATCCCCACAAAATGCAATCAGATTGGCAGACGATACCCCCACAAATTGCAATCAGACTGGCAGCAGATACCCCCACAAAATGCAATCAGATTGGCGGCAGATATCCCCACTAAATGCAATCAGATTGGCAGCAGATAACCCCACAAAATGCAATCAGGTTGGCGGCAGATTTCCCCACAAAATACAATCTGATTGGCGGCAGATATCCCCACAAAATGCAATCAGATTGGCAGCAGATATCCCCACAAAATGCAATTAGATTGGCGGCAGATATCCCCACAAAATACAATCTAATTGGTGGCAGATATCCCCACAAAATGCAATTAGATTGGCAGCAGATATCCCCATAAAATGCTATTAGATTGGCGGCAGACATCCCCACAAATTACAATTAGATTAGCAGCAGATATCCCCACAAAATGCAATCAGATTGGTGGCAGATATCCCCACAAAATGCAATTAGATTGGCAGCAGATTTCCTCGCAAAATGCAATCAGATTGGCTGCAGATTTCACAACAAATTACAATCAGACTGGTGGCAGATATCCCCACAAAATGCAAATGGATTGGCGGCAGATATCCCCACAAAATTCAATTAGATTGGCTGCAGATTTCCCCACAAAATGCAATTAGATTGGCGGCAGATATCCCCACAAAATGCAATTAGATTGGCTGCAGATTTTCCCACAAAATGCAATTAGATTGGCGGCAGATATCCCCACAAAATGCAATTAGATTGGCAGCAGATATCCCCACAAAATGCAATTATATTGGAAGCAGATATCCCCACAAAATGCAATCAGATTGGCGGCAGATTTCCCCACAAAATACAATTAGATTGGCAGCAGATATCCCCACTAATTGCAATTAGATTGACAGCATATATCCCCACAAAGGCAGGTCCCCAGTTAGTGGGGGCCCCCATGCTGGAAGGGGGGGCAGCAGGCACAGAGCGGCGGGGAGGGGGAAGCTTCCCCCCCTCCCTCACCTAGAGTCCCCCCTTCCGTGCTCCCCCCCAGTTAGGTATGCAGCAGCAGGTCTCAGTGCCCCCATGCATGCTGGAAGGGGGGGGAGCTTCCCACTCCCTCATCTAGAGCCCCCCTTCCACACTCCCCCAGTTAGGTATGCAGGTCTCAGTGCCCCCATGCATGCTGGAAGGGGGAAAAGAATTGCACCCAGCAGCGGCAGCGAGCAGGAATCACTTACCAGCATCAGCTTGATAGCTCTGCGTGCCGCTGCTGGTCTCCTGCGCTGCACTGTCTAAACACGCTCTCACAGGAAGTACTGTGACAGCGTGATTGGACAGTAAGTGCATGAGACCAGACCAGCCCAGCGGCACGCACAGCTATCGCTCTGATCCCGGTAAACTATTCCCCGCTGCTGCCGCTGGCTGGCTGCAACTCTGGCAGGGTGGGGAGCGCAACAGGGGGGGGGGGGCCCTAAGCAGTGCAGTTTCTAGGCTAAAATGCACCCAGGGCGAGGGTGTAAAAATTGCGCCCCCCCCAGTATAGGTAGCCAGGCATAGGTGAGTCAGTATAGTTGCCCCCGGTATAGGTTAGCCAGGTAGGTGCCTCCAGTATAGGTAGCCAGTATAGTTGCCCCCAGTATAGGTTAGATAGGCAGGCGCCCCCGGTATAAGTTAGATAGATAGGTGCCCCAGTACAGGTTAGCTAGGTGGGTGCCTCTAATATAGGTAGCCAGAATAGTTGCCCCCAGCATAGGTTAGATAGGTCGGTGCCCCCAGTATAGGTTAGTTAGGTAGGTGCCTGCAATATAGGTAGCCAGTATAGTTGGCACCTGTATAGGCTAGCTAGGTAGGTAGGTGCCCCCAATACCGGTTAGATAAGTAAGTGCCCCCAGTATAGGTTTGATAGGTAGGTGCCCCCCAGTATAGGTTAGATAGGTTAGGTGCCTGCAATATAGGTAACCAGTATAGTTGCCACCTGTATAGGCTAGGTAGGTAGGTGCCCCCCAGTATAGGTTAGATAGGTAGGTGCCCCCCAGTATAGGTTAGATAGGTAGGTGCCCCCCCAGTATAGGTTAGATTAGGTAGGTGCCCCCCAGTAAAGGTTAGATTAGGTAGGTGCCCCCCAGTATAGGTTACATTAGGTAGCTGCCCCCCAGTATAGGTTAGATTAGGTAGGTGTCCCCCAATATAGGTTAGATTAGGTAAGTGCCCCCAATATAGGTTAGATTACGTAGCTGCCCCCCAGTATAGGTTAGATAGGTAGCTGCCCCCCAGTATAGGTGAGATATGTAGCTGCCCCCCAGTATAGGTTAGATAGGTAGCTGCCCCCCAGTATAGGTGAGATAGGTAGCTGCCCCTCAGTATAGGTTAGATTAGGTAGCTTCCCCCCAGTATAGGCGAGATAGGTAGCTGCCCCCCAGTATAGGTTAGATTAGGTAGGTGTCCCCCAATATAGGTTAGATTAGGTAGGTGCCCCCAGTATAGGTTAGATTAGATAGGTGCCCCCCAGTACAGGTTAGATAGGTAGCTGCCCCCCAGTATAGGTGAGATAGGTAGCTGCCCCCAAGAATAGGTGAGATTAGGTAGGTGTTCCCCAATATAGGTTAGATAGGCAGCTTCCCCCCATAATGGAGGGGGGAGCCGGAGCCGCGGGGAGGGCAGCCCAACCTCTCCCTCCCTCTCCCCGGGCTGCCCTCCGTGCTCCCCCCTCAGATCAGATGCAGAGTAATTAATTAGCGCAGCAAGAAGCGTACATAACTACTCACCTCCCTGCGTTCCACTGGCCGCTCACTCGCCGCTGATCTTCCCCTCTCGGCATAGACGTTGATACACACGCTGCTTCCGGCTAAACAGGAAGCAGCGTGTGTATCAGCGTCTATGCCGAGAGGAGATCATCGGTGAGTGAGCGGCCAGTGGAACGCAGGGAGGTGAGTAGTTATGTATGCTTCCTGCTGCGCTAATTAATTACTCTGCATCTGATCTGAGGCTTTCCCCCCTCCCCGCCGCTCTGTACACAATTTCCCATCTTCCTGCGCTGTGCCTCCCTCCTTCTCAGCTCTGGGGCCCCCAGGAGGCGGGGCGGCCGGGGCCCACCGAAGGAAAAATCGGTGGTTCGGTGGCTCACTCCGAGCCTGCCTCTGTGCTACAAGTAGTGCTTGGTTCAGTTTAAGCCTGGAATGTAGAGAGAGACAGTCACAAGAAATGTAGAACCTTATCACTCTCCTCTGTAGAAAAGAGAAGAACAAGTCAGATTCATCAGTTAGTAGCTTTGAATCCTAATTAGCTAATCACTTCTGTTCACTACCTTGACTAATCTTCATCTAGGCTTCTGTATTTTCAGTCTGGAATCTTATGTGAAATTTTCCATTCTGGTGACTTGTGTGAATTTTGGAGTCTTACTGTATATGGAATTTTATATTATGGCGCAATATGTACTTTAAAGGAGTACTCTGCTTAGAATACAAATCACCAGGAAACTTGTATAGTGTTATTAGTTATGTCCGTTGTGTTTTTTTTCTGCATTACTGGGTGTTATCATGCAACTCTCTAAACCTAAAGCTGCGCACACATGCTAGACTTTGCCAGAGAAGATCAGTTCTAATAGTCTCTGACATGAGAATACATGTCCCCCAATGTCGCTGGCCTCCCCTTTAGTGATCCAACTCCCCGCTCCCCGCACTACTATTGTAGGTCATCTGGCATGTTATCCCTGCTCCCCCTACTGCTATTGCAGTTCTATTGTAGGTGATTTCAGTGGCAGGAATTAGATTGTGAGCTCCTCTGAGGGACAGTCAGTGACAAGACTATATATATATATATATATATATATATATATATATATATATATATATATATATATATATATATATACTGTCTAAAGCGCTGCGGAAGATGTCGGCGCTATATAAACTACTAAGTATTATTATTAATAATAATGTGATTCCTGCTCCCCCCACTGCTAATGTAGTTCTATTGTAGATGATCCGGCATGTGATTACTGCTCACTCCACTGTTATTGTAGTTCTATTGTAGGGGATACAACATGTGATTCCCGCTCCCCCCACTACTATTGTAGTTCTATTGTAGGTGATCCGGCATGTGATTCCCGCTCCCCCCACTGGTATTGTAGTCCTATTGTAGGTCATTCGGCATGTGAATACCGCTCACTCCACTGTTATTGTAGTTCTATTGTAGGGGATACAACATGTGATTCCCGCTCCCCCCACTACTATTGTTGTCCTATTGTAGGAGATCCGGCATGTGATTCCCGCTCCCTCCACTACTAATGTAGTCCTATTGTAGGAGATCCGGCATGTGATTCCCGCTCCCTCCACTTCTATTGTTGTCCTATTGTAGGACATCTGGCATGTGATTCCCGCTCCCCCCCACTACTATTGTTGTCCTATTGTAGGAGATCCGGCATGTGACTCCCGCTCCCTCCACTACTATTGTAGTCCTATTGTAGGAGATCCGGCATTTGATTCCCGCTCCCTCTACTACTAATGTAGTCCTATTGTAGGAGATCCGGCATGTGATTCCCGCTCCCTCCACTACTATTGTAGTCCTATTGTAGGAGATCCGGCATGTGATTCCCGCTCCCCCCACTACTATTGTAGTCCTATTGTAGGAGATCCGGCATGTGATTCTCGCTCCCCCCACTACTATTGTAGTCCTATTGTAGGAGATCCGGCATGTGATTCCCGCTCCCTCCACTACTATTGTAGTCCTATTGTAGGAGATCCGGCATGTGATTCCCGCTCCCCTCACTACTATTGTTGTCCTATTGTAGGAGTTCCGGCATGTGACTCCCGCTCCCTCCACTACTAATGTAGTCCTATTGTAGGAGATCCGGCATGTGATTCCCGCTCCCTCCACTACTATTGTAGTCCTATTGTAGGAGATCCGGCATGTGATTCCCGCTCCCCTCACTACTATTGTTGTCCTATTGTAGGAGTTCCGGCATGTGACTCCCGCTCCCCTCACTACTAATGTAGTCCTATTGTAGGAGATCCGGCATGTGATTCCCGCTCCCTCCACTACTATTGTAGTCCTATTGTAGGAGATCCGACATGTGATTCCCGCTCCCCCCACTGGTATTGTAGTTCTATTGTAGGACATCCGGCATGTGATTCCCGCTCACTCCACTGTTGCTGTAGTTCTTGTAGCAAGCTGTCTCTTGTGCCTCTTGTTATGTAACAAAATAGACTGCTCGACAGATAACTCGGCGGTATTTAGAGATTGACAAGAAGAGCTGGAGAAACTGCATAGCATGAAATGGCTTGTTTAGCATTCAAAAGCACCAGAAACAGGATATTGCCGTTTTTATTTTCTGCTTCAGTAGCATTATATAGAACACAGCGACATAACTACAATTCATGGGGCCCCTGCAAAACTTTGAAGGGGCCCCCTAATGTTCACATCCCTTCCCTTTCCTCCCCTTGGGGCCCTTCACAGCCTTGGGGCCCTTCACAGCCTTGGGGCCCATCTCACAAGGGTCATAAAACAAGTGTAGCCATGGTGATCTTCACACACACATAACAAGTGTAGCCACAAAACACCTGATCTGAAGTATAGTCCCCTGTATTGGAGAAAGGAAAGGTCGGTAGCTGGGGCCCCACGCAGCTCTGGGCCCTCCTGCAATTGCAGGTGCTGCTACCCTCTAGTTACGCCCCTGACAGAACATCATTTTTTGTCTTACAAAATCATTGTTTTGAATGAGGATGATACTATTCATTGGCTAACTTAAAGAGAACCCGAGGTGTATCTTCGGAGGGCAGATGGGACACAGAGCCATGTTCTCTGCCTAATGACATGGCTCTGTGTCCCCTAACCACCGCTCCGCCCTCCCACCGCCGCGCTATAGCCCCCCGAGTTTAGCAACAACATTTGTCGCTAACTCAGAGGTAAACACAGGGGAGAGGAATTCCCTGTTCAAGGCCAGGAGTGATCCTGCAGGGTTTCCTGAGCAGCCATTGGGCAGCTCTCTCCCCCTGGCCACGCCTCCTGCTGCTCCCCTGCCCCCTTGCATGCTATGAGAGGCACAGTGCAGTCTCTCAGAGCAGCTTCATGACCCAGAGGTCACGAAAGTGAAAGTGGGCCATTGCGGCCCACTGGAGCGGCGTCTTTTTGCGGCTACCTGATCTGCTCAGCCCCGTGGATCAGGTAGCCTAATTTTTTTTTTCATTTTTTGAGCTCACCTCGGGTTCTCTTTAAAAATTAACATTTAAGTAGCCAGCTGTTATCTGTCACATGTTCATTGACAACAGATGATGCATGTTGGAATTACTGATCCTTAACATGATTAATTGTATTGTGATCACCTTTAGGTGGCCACTAATGATACAATTTGCTGAACTAGCGATTTCGAACGATTCTATGTATGAATGATCATAAATGATCATTTGGGACCACTAATGGACAAAAATCTCCTAACCAATCCGATCAGATTGACGAGATCGAACCGAAATTTGGATCAATTTCATTAATGTGATCTTCACGATCTTTCATACGAAGAATAGGTCGAAATTGATAGTTCAGCAAATTGTATCATTAGTGGCCACCTTTAGACTTAAACATTTGATTTTGTAAAAAAAAATAACTTTTAAGCTAGACAATAAATGGCATCATCCTGAATAAAAACTTCCTGCTTTAACTGGTGGCTAACACAATACAATACGCTACTGCTTTCTTACAAAATATATCCCTAAAAGCAACTACAGAGTTCTTCTCTTTAATAAGTCTGTTACCTCTGAAGAAAGTGCAACAAATTTTTATTTCAATCGTGTCTACCTGAGCTGCAGGGTTTACCTTTCTACACAATACGAGTTTAATTACTAATAAGTGCCCCTATCTTTTTTTTTGCTCGCCAGTCCCCCCACCCAGCCCAAAGACTTGGGGGGAGAGAGGAAAAAAAATCTTAATCTGGCATCGCAGGAGCTGAAGATTGCAGCTTGGTGGTGGCATCATTAATCTCTGCCTCTCGCCCAACTGGTAAGTCTTGTAAAGAAGATAATACAGCAGTGAAATCAGTGACCCAATGCCAATTGGTCTTGAAAGGTCCACCAACCAAAATAGACTTTTGCTGATCAAACACTTGTTAGGAATGGCAACAAAGGAGACTATTGGCTGATCCTGTGAGTGTCTTCACAGCGGGCTCTGTGCAGACCCGAGTGATGGATGACCACTCTTCCTTTGAGGGGGATGTTACAAGACCTGGTATGGGGCCTTTTCTCATCTTAAATTTGTAGTCAATAAATCACAGGTAGATGAGCAGACAGCGGAGGTTTCATTACACCTACACCCTGCAGTATCAATCATGGCACAACAAGAGGCTGCGTACAGCTCATTTTCACTTGTGCGCCGCGGCCATTTCCCCGGCTTTCAGGGCTTTGTAGTTTGGGCAAAAGCAGACAAGGAGATTAACCTTTTCAATGCCAGCAGCATCCATATGTAGCCGTCTATAGGTAAGATCAGCAATGACATACTCTTAAGGCCCTAGTTTTGCCCCCCATTTTGAATGCATATGATTTGAATTTGCACTAATTAGCGATATACTGTTCAACTTAATGTCTTTTTGCATTGTACTTCATGGTGTAGTTCTGGTTTCAGTAGTTACATTTCCCGTTAAGATGACTTGTAATTTACTGGATAGAAAGCTGTCCATGCTACTATCGCAACCTACATGACAATGAGAATTGTGGGAGATGCCCTGTGTATATTGTTCAATATTCGCTAATATACACTATACACGCACCCATGCTCCACACAGACTCCATAACAGGTTTATTCTGTATTATTGACCTGAGGAAGCGGTCAAAGACTCGCAAAACGTGTTGTCTACAATTTAACCGCTATTAAGAAAAACTTATTTTCATTATTTGGTGTGAATCATCTGAAGAGGTAAGACACCTCTATTTACTTATTTATAGTCACCCAAAATTAGCGAATATTGAACAAAATACACTGGGCACCTCACACAATTCTCATTGTGTAGTGCTTAGGCACCTCCACTGAAAGTGATACTCTATCCAACTTGTAGTTAACTACAATTAAGAAGAACCTGAGGTAAGCGATCAACCAGGTTCCGGTAGATCTGGAATACCGAGTGAGGATGGTTATTTCCCTGTGGGCCTATAAGTTGGTTGCAAGTTCAACCCCCCTTTTTTGAGTATTGATTCATTAAAATTACTGTTCTTCCTAGAAAACCTAAAGATACAACTATATTTGGCTCCTGGTTTTCCCTTCAGACTACAGGCACCAGGACTCCTACTCTAGGATTCAGGGTATCTTCATAATAACCACCTACAAGAGGTAGTCAGGGAGTGGGCACAAGCCTGTGTCTCCTTTTCAGCAGAGATCAACTGACTACCTCTCTCTCCAACCTCCCAAACCCCACCCCATCCTACTGCTAAGATTAGAGGAATAGCACTGTATATAATCACTTATGTTTATAATATTAAGTAAATGTTTGCCCATTGTAGAATCTTACCTCACATTGATTTACATTCTTACATTTTTCAAAGTCTCTGGAATCTTTACTGCTGGCAAGGTGAATCACTGAGGATTTTGTTTTTCTTTTGTGAAGTGAGCAGAAACATACCAGAGTGCTTTGAGGAAAAGGCTGCATGACATCAAGAGCCAAGACTAAATATCACTGGAATGGCAGGGTTATATAACAATATATAGCAATATAAAGATATTAGATGCTGAATAGAGATGGCCCGAACGGTTTTCCGGCGAACGGTTTCCGGCGAACTTCCAGTGGTTCGCGATTGCGGAGAACCGCAAACTTTTCCGGCAGTTCAGTTCGCCCCCATAATGCACCATTAGGGTCAACTTTGACCCTCTACATCACAGTCAGCAGACACATTGTAGCCAATCAGGCTACACTCCCTCCTGGAGCCACTCCCCCCCCCCCTTATAAAAGGCAGGCAGCGTCAGGCAGTGGACTCACTTGTGTGCCTGCAGTAGGTAGAGAAGGGACAGCTGCTGCAGATTCTCTCATAGGGAATGATTAGTTAGGCTCTTGCAGGCTTCTTAGCTTGCTCCTTGCTGATTTTTATTGCTAAAGTAGCACCCCACAACAGCTCTTTTGAGAGCTAATCTTGTTCTTGTGATCTATTTTTTTCTTTCTGTTTTCCCACTGACACTTGTGTTGCATAGACACCCTTGATAATTCATACTGTGTGTGTGCCACTGCCAGGCCCAGCATATTCAGTGACTACCTGTGTGTGTGACAGGTGCACATTGTAATTTCCATTACTGCATATACCTACCTACCTGTTGTTCACAGTGCACCCACCTACCTAAGTGAGCTGAGCGCACGCAGTGTCACTGTGCCTGTCCGCTACCTGTCTGTGTGTGACAGGTGCACATTGTAATACCCAGTAGTGCATATACCTACCAACCTGTTGTTCACAATGCACCCACCTACCTACGTGAGTTGAACGCACGCAGTGTCACTGTGCCTGTCCGCTACCTGTCTGTGTGTGACAGGTGCACATTGTAATACCCATCACTGCATATACCTACCTACCTGTTGCTCACAGTGCACCCACCTACCTACGTGAATGCACGCAGTGTCACTGTGCCTGTCCGCTACCTGTCTGTGTGTGACAGGTGCAAATTGTAATACCCATTACTGCATATACCTACCTGTTGTTCACAGTTTGCCCACCTACCTACGTGAGTTGAGCGCACGCAGTGTCACTGTGCCTGTCCGCTACCTGTCTGTGTGTGACAGGTGCACATTGTAATACCCAGTACTGCATATACCTACCTACCTGTTGTTCACAGTGCACCCACCTACCTACGTGAGTTGAGCACACGCAGTGTCACTGTGCCTGTCCGCTACCTGTCTGTGTGTGACAGGTGCACATTGTAATACCCATTACTGCATATACCTACCTACCTACCTGTTGTTCAAAGTGCACCCACCTATCTACGTGAGTTGAGCGCACACAGTGTCACTGTGCCTGTCCGCTACTTGTCTGTGTGTGACAGGTGCACATTGTAATACCCATCACTACATATACATACCTACCTACCTGTTCTTCACAGTGCACCCACCTACCTACGTGAGTTGAGCGCACGCAGTGTCTTTGTACATGTCCGCTACCTGTCTGTGTGTGACAGGTGCACATTTTAATACCCATCACTGCATATACCTACCTGTTGTGTTCAGTGCACCCACCTCATCACTGCATATACCTACCTGTTGTGTTCAGTGCACCCACCTGCCTACGTGAGTGCACGCAGTGTGATATACCACTCCATGCATACCTGTTAACTGCACCTGTGTGACTGCACATTGTATTAGTCAAGTCAGTGCATACCTTTCACTTCATTACCCCCGATATGGACACAACGGACAAAACAGGCAGAGGTAGAGGCAGACCCAGAGGAAGACCACCCGGCAGGTCTGTGCGAGGTTGTGTTGATGTGGTTTCGTGCGGCCCTCGACCAAAGTACAGTGCTCAGAAGAAAGCACGTCCCATCAACTCCCAAGATTGTCAGGACGTGGTTGACTATTTAACACAGAACACCTCATCTTCTGCAGCCACCAGCGCTACTACAAGCACCACATCTGTTGCATTTGACACTTCGCAGGAGTTAATTGGTGGGGAATTAACTGATTCACAGCCATTATTGTTACAACCAGATGAAGGCGCTAAGCAAGTTACACCAACTCATATGTGTGAGTTAGGTGGCAACACTATGGACGTAACGTGTGAAGATGATGAAGTACCTGCTGTTGGTGCAGTTTTGGAGGTGTCTGAGGCAAGCGAAGCTGGGCAGGATGATTATGATAATGACGATGATACGGATTCCACATATGTTCCCAATAGAGGAGATGAACAGGGGGACAGTTCAGAGGTGGAGTCAGAGAGGAGTAGGAGGAAACGAGTTGCTGAAAGAAGCAGGGGGAGCTTGTCGTCAGAAACAGCTGGTGGCAGTGTCCGGCGAAATGTATCGCCACCTACAGTGGAGGAAATAATTATATGACCCCTCACTGATTTTGTAAGTTTGTCCAATGACAAAGAAATGAAAAGTCTCAGAACAGTATCATTTCAATGGTAGGTTTATTTTAACAGTGGCAGATAGCACATCAAAAGGAAAATCGAAAAAATAGCCTTAAATAAAAGATAGCAACTGATTTGCATTTCATTGAGAGAAATAAGTTTTTGAACCCTCTAACAATAAAAGACTTAATACTTAGTGGAAAAACCCTTGTTTGCAAGCACAGAGGTCAAACGTTTCTTGTAATTGATGACCAAGTTTGCACACATTTTAGGAGGAATGTTGGTCCACTCCTCTTTGCAGATCATCTCTAAATCCCTAAGGTTTCGAGGCTGTCTCTGTGCAACTCTGAGCTTGAGCTCCCTCCATAGGTTTTCTATTGGATTAAGGTCCGGAGACTGACTAGGCCACTCCATGACCTTAATGTGCTTCTTCTTGAGCCACTCCTTTGTTGCCTTTGCTGTATGTTTTGGGTCATTGTCGTGCTGGAACACCCATCCACGACCCATTTTCAGTTTCCTGGCAGAGGGAAGGAGGTTGTCGTTCAGGATTTCACGATACATGGCTCCGTCCATTTTCCCGTTAATGCGATTAAGTTGTCCTGTGCCCTTAGCAGAAAAACACCCCCAAAGCAAAATGTTTCCACCCCCATGCTTGACGGTGGGGACGGTGTTTTGGGGGTCATAGGCAGCATTTTTCTTCCTCCAAACACAGCGAGTTGAGTTAATACCAAAGAGCTCTATTTACAGCACCTTCTCCCAGTCACTTACAGAATCATTCAGGTGTTCATTGGCAAACTTCAGACGGGCCTGCACATGTGCCTTCTTGAGCAGGGGGACCTTGCGAGCCCTGCAGGATTTTAATCAATTGCGGTGTAATGTGTTTCCAATGGTTTTCTTGGTGACTGTGGTCCCTGCTAATTTGAGGTCATTCACTAACTCCTCCCGTGTAGTTCTAGGATGCTTTTTCACCTTTCTCAGAACCATTGACACCCCACAGGGTGAGATCTTGCGTGGAGCCCCAGAGCGAGGTCGATTGATGGTCATTTTGTGCTCCTTCCATTTTCGAACAATCGCACCAACAGTTGTCACCTTCTCTCCCAGCTTCTTGCTAATGGTTTTGTAGCCCATTCCAGCCTTGTGCAGGTCTACAATTTTGTCTCTGACATCCTTGGACAGCTCTTTGGTCTTTCCCATGTTGGAGAGTTTGGAGTCTGCTTGATTGATTGATTCTTTGGACAGGTGTCTTTTATACAGGTGACTAGTTAAGACAGGTGTCCTTAATGAGGGTGACTAATTGAGTAGAAGTGTCTAACCACTCTGTGGGAGCCAGAACTCTTAATGGTTGGTAGGGGTTCAAAAACTTATTTCACTCAATGAAATGCAAATCAGTTGCTATCTTTTATTTAAGGTTATTTTTTCAATTTTCATTTTGATGTGCTATCTGCCACTGTTAAAATAAACCTACCATTGAAATGATACTATTCTGAGACTTTTCATTTCTTTGTCATTGGACAAACTTACAAAATCAGTGAGGGGTCAAATAATTATTTCCTCCACTGTATGTACAGCCAGCCAACATGCTCTTCAACGTCAGCTGCTGATGCCACCATAGTGCCATCACCCCAGGGGGGCTCAGCGGTTTGGAATTTTTTTAATGTGTCTGCCTCCGATTGGAGCAATGCCATCTGTTGCCTTCAAAAATTGAGCCGTGGAAAGGCCAACACTCACGTAGGGACAAGTGCCTTACGAAGGCACATGGAGAAAAGGCACAAACTGCAATGGGAAGAGCACCTGAGCAAAAGCAGCACACAAAAGAAAAGCCACCCTCCTTCTCCCCTTCCTCCTTCAGGTGCAGCATCTTCAGCCGCTTTCTCCCTTGCACCTTCACAGCCACCTCCTCCACTCCGCCTCTGCCCTTGAGCGGTTCCTGCTCCTCTGCCCACAGCAGCCAGGTGTCCGAGAAAGGAAATCTTTGAGCGGAAGAAGCAAATTTCTGCCAGTCACCCCCTTGCCCGGCGTCTGACAGCTGGCGTGGCGGAACTGTTAGCTTGCCAGCTGTTACCATACAAGCTAGTGGACTCTGAGACCTTCCGTAAATTTGTGGCCATTGGGACACCACAGTGGAAGATACCAGGCCGCAATTATTTCTCTAAAAAGGCGAAACCCAAACCGTACCGTGAAGTTAAGAGGCAAGAAGTGTCATCTCTGGCACACAGCGTTGGGTCAAGGGTCCACCTGACCACAGATGCCTGGTCTGCCAAGCACGGTCAGGGCCGCTACATTACTTACAAAGGCCACTTGGTTAACCTGGTGACGATGGCAAGCAGGGAGTACGTGGCTGTGCAGCGGACCAACTTGTGACACCTCCAGGCAGGCCTCCTGCCACCTCCGCTCCTCCTGCTACATCCTCTTTGCTGTCGTCGTCCTCCTCCTCTTTGGCTGAGTTGCAGTTCAACTCTACTGGTGCTGTGATCTCCTCTCCAGCTACACAGACCCAGCTCCCCAGGGCCTATGCTGCATGCCAGGTACGACGGTGTCACGCCATCTTAGACATGTCTTGCCTCAAAGCGGAGAGTCACACTGGACCAGCTCTCCTGGCTGCTCTTAATAAAAAGGTGGATCAGTGGCTGACCCCGCACCAGCTGGAGATCGGCAACGTGGTGTGTGACAACGGCAGCAATCTACTTTTCGCTTTGCATTTGGGAAAGCTGACACATGTACCCTGCATGGCACATGTGCTGAATCTAGTCATTCAAAGTTTTGTGTCAAAGTACCCAGGCTTAAAGGACGTCCTGAAGCAGGCCAGGAAGTTGTGTGGGCATTTAAGGCGGTCTTACATGGCCATGGCACGCATTGCGGACATTCAGCGGAGAAACAACTTGCCGGTGAGACGCTTGACATGTGATAGCCCGACTCGCTGGAATTCGACCCTGGTCATGTTCTCTCGCCTGCTAGAACTGGAGAAAGCCGCCACCCAGTACCTCTACAATTTCAGTAGAAGGACAGAATCTGGGGGATGTTCTGGCCCCTGAACTGGACACTGATGCGAAATGCATGCAGGCTCATGCGGCCGTTTGAGGAGGTGACCAACCTGGTGAGTTGCAGTGAAGGCACCATCAGCGACTTGATCCCGTACGCTTACTTCCTGAAGCGTGCCGTGCGTAGAGTGGTGGATCAAGCTGTGGAGGAGCGTGAAGAGGAACAGTTACGGCAGGAACTGTTGTGGGAGCAATTTACATCAGAATCAGATGTTTCCTCAACACCTGCGGCAGCACAGAGGGGAGAGGAGGAAGAGTCGTGTGGGGAAGAGGAGTCAGACTCAGATGATGAGGAAGGTGTTTCTGTGGAGGAGGAGGAAAAGGAGGATGTAGACACTGTGAGCAGCGATGAACCCTTGGACTACTGGGTGCACAGGCTTGACTTGAGGCCAGAGCTGTCCCAATTTGGCATCCAACTTCTGTCTTGCCCTGCCTCAAGCGTCCTGTTAGAAAGGACCTTCAGCGCAGCTGGAGGCATTGTCACTGAGAAGAGAAGTCGCCTAAGTCACAAAAGTGTTCAGTACCTCACCTTTATCAAAATGAATGAGGCATGAATCCCAGAGGGCTACTGCCCTTAGTCAGTCCCCACACACAGCATCTCTGCCTGCATGCCTTGTGACTGCCTGCCCCAAGACTAAGTTGCTCCCTACACAGCACCTCTGCTCACAGGCCACTTGACTACCTTCTCCGCCACCACCAACAGGGTCCAGGACTCCAGGCTGCTAGCAGCGGCCGCTATAATTTTTGGTGCATGTACATGCCTGCCTAATTTTTCTAGCTGCAATGTGGCTGCAACAACAAAATAAAAGACATGTACATGTGCCCATTCCCCTTCATGATCATTACCTTGCCGCGGTGAAGGGGCTTGCGTATCACAATGAAGCAATGACCGCCGGCTATATGAGTGTCTCGGGGGGTGGCACAACCAAGATAATAAGGTCCTTGCTTCATTGTGGACAGACCAAATTTGATCAGCTGGACAGTCACTGTTGTTCTATCATTGAGCAACCACAGCCCGGCGATCATATGGGCTTGAAAACAGCCATGGCCTGCACTCTGGCCATGGTGCGCACCAGTCGAGCACGGCCGTCACTACGCAAACAGCTGTTTGTGGTGCGTTACACAGTGAGTTTTGTGTGTCATTGTGAAACAGTACTCTAATTACACTCCCTGATTGATATATACACATGCAAGATGTTTTAAAGCACTTTAGGCCTGCAATTTAGCATTCAATGTGATTTCTGCTCTTAAAACGCTGCTTTGCGTCTAATACAGATTTCTCCCTGGGACTTTTGGCGTGTATCCCACTCCGCCATGCCCCCCTCCAAGTGTTAGACCCCTTGAAACATATTTTCCATCACTTTTGTGGCCAGCATAAATTTTTCTAGTTTTCAAAGTTCGCCTCCCCATTGAAGTCTATTGCGAATCGGAGATTTCGGTCATCTCTAATGCTGAAATCAGGATGATTAAGAAAAAAAGTGGTATCCCAGTTCATGTATAATATTCTGCAATGAGTCATTACAGATCCTTTTTAACTCTCTGTGGCTAGCATTGCAGCTACAGCAAAGTCTCATACAGAATCTCATACATTCGTAAGAATTTGCTGCAGCTGCAGTGTTGGTCACAAAGGGTTAATCTCTAGGCAGTACAGAGGAGTTGGTAAGCATAGTAGCTATGTGCTGCACAGTAAGAGAAGCTCCCTGGCTAGGGAGCACTCACTTTCATTGTAGTTGCAAGACTTTGTAAATTGATCCCTAGGTCACATGACTGAGTCTTCCAAAAGGCATTTATCTGCAATGGCTGCCTTAAATATGAAGATTGTACTTTGGACAATATTTACAGTTTTACCCGAATATTTTGGTATGGAACCATGTCAGATAGTTGCTATAATATTTATGTATATGTACTTTTACACTGCTTACATTTGTGCTTGTTTGTATGTTCTATTAATATACTCAATAAACCTATGAGTTAGTGTAATAGTAATAGTATTGTCTATTATTCACCTTTACTAACAATGGAAGATTGAGAAGGCTGAACTAGCTCCAGTAAGTACTAGGGACGATCAAAATACCAAATGCCACGTTAAGCTTCATAGACAAGCTAGATGATCTTTGGTCCAGGTGGTCAGTTGGTGCCATCCGGGCTAAGAATCGAATGTGTGAACAGCTGCCCTACATTAATTAGCAATGCAGCGGAACAGATTGATAAACTATGAGCAATGAGCAAGCCTGTTATGCTTGTCCTACCAGACGCCACTTGATCGTGTGCTACCCTGTCATCCAGCCAAACAGCATTTTTGTACAACGCTCAAGGTTGCTCTTTATGATTAATGCACAATCTTTCTGGACATATTGACTGAGTTTAGAGCTTAAAGAGAGTCTGAAGGCATTAAAAATACATATTTTTACTGGCTAAAAAGGAGTATTTATTTTGGCATCAGACTCTCTTTAAAGGATACCAAAGGCGAGGGCAAGAAGTTCTGTTTAACTTACCTGGGGCTGCTTCCCGCCCTCCACTGTCTATCAGGTCCCTCACTGTGATTCCGATCCACTCCAATGTGCCGCTGCCCCGTCAGGGTGTTGTATGCGCAGAGCGGATAATCCAGGGGTATATACAGGACAGACTGGGACCATCCGGGGGGATTCCCTTCATTAAAAATTACCCTTGACCTGTGGACCAGAGCAAATCTAGAAGCATTATAATACATAGAACAGGACTGTATGAAATGATTTCATTACTTAGTATTATTCCTGTATGCAAAAATGGTGTATACTGTACTGATTTATACATTGAAAATCATCCTGGTGCATTTGGCTGATAATAACAGTCAAAAAAGAACAGAGTAAAGAAAATAGAAGAATGAGCTGAGAAGAAGAAAAGGAATTCAAGAGTAGATCAAGGAGAGCTGAAAAGAGAGGGGGACAAAGCTATGGACCTCACCTGATCAGGACACTCAGGGCTCCTACTATTGGAATAAACTACTGTAATTAAAATAACATAAGGAATAAAACTGCTTATTTTTTTTTTACAATATTAGTTTACAAATTTTTTAGTCAGTGTTTGCCCATTGTAAAGCCTTTTCTCTCTCTGATTTATCTCAGGTGGCAACATCTCTAGTCCTGCCAGGTGATGTTTGGGGAATGTTTTTTAAGAGTTCCGAAGCCTGTACAAAAACATAGTTGGTCTCCCAGAATGCTCGTGTGTGTGTGTGTGGGGGGGAGGGAGATTCTACATAAGAAACAGCCTAGGGAGATGATGGCAAACCTTTTAGAGACCAAGTGCCCGAACTGCAACCCAAAATCCACTTATTTATCCCATTTAAAATGAAAAGGAAAAACAGCTAATATATTAAAAGACACTCTACATTTATAATGCAGCAAAATAAAAAAAAACACATATAAAATGCAGCAATTACTCACATATTTGAAAATCTCAATCAATGACCTCACATATGAAATGCAGCAAAACCCACCCATTTAAAATTCATCAATCACCTCACATATGGAATACAGCAATTACTACACATTTAACTATAAAACTATATAAAAAAGAACTACAAATTACCTGTCGGGAGATATCAATGCGCAGTAAGGCAGCAGATGAAAATATTTATTTATTGTATTTATAAAGCACCAACATATTACGCAGCGCTGGACATTAGTTAAGGTTACAGACAATATTTAGGGGTGACATATAGCAATAAGACATTACAGGAATACATGCAAACCAGGTCATGCAGCACAGTATGAGTACAAGGTAATGCTTAGTCAGTCACAGGATGGGAACATGGAGATTAGGCAAGTCGAGTTCACTCAAATCCATAGGATGGGTGTACGTAAGGGAGGTGCATGAACAGGTAGTAGATATAAGGAGGAGGACCCTGCCCGCCCAAAGGCCTACAATCTAGAGGCAGAGGTAGGGACACGAAATGTAAGTGGGGGGTGTAGACGAGAGTGAAAAGGTGAGTTGTGAGGGCCTTCCTGAAGATGTAGGAGGGGGAAACCCTAATGGGGGGGGGGGGGGAGTCCTCTTTCTCCTGTCTGCCTCATCGTGCAGAACTAGGTTGGGGTTTCCTGGATATTTTAATAATTAAAGAAAACTCTGCAATCTAGTGGCGGTGAAGGCCAGTAGTGTGTGCGCCTGCAGAGAAGGGTTAAAGTGTCACCTCTTGCACATGTGCCATAGGATGGCCACTGCTGGCTTAGGATAAGCCTCAGTGGGAGGGCTACATATCAATATACAGCAATATACATTTATAGTAAGTATTTCTGATGCTGAAACCGGGATATTTAACTTAAAAGTGGGTATCCTATATAATTTACAGCATTCTGCCATACATCATTCAATTCATCTTTAAGTATCTAATGGAGTAAGGGCTATTAATGAAGTTACGAAATAAAAAGCTTTAAACCACTGCGGTTGTGGATTCCACCTACCCGTCCTCACTGCTCCCCTCTCCATTGCATAGTTGCTTAGGAAACAGCTTAAAAGCATGTCGGTATAACCTGGTTAAACTGTCACCCGAAATGATCAGGAAAAATTGTTTTGTTGTAATTATTCAGCCTGAGTATGTAGCGTTAGGCGTAGTACAATACGTCTGTCAGCATGGCACTTGAGCCTGGCATTCTCCAATTAGGAATTGATTTGCATGGCTGTGATTGTGTTTCAAGAAACAAAGTGATCTCCAGCAGCAGCTACTCTGTTAATCTTTAACCAAGGGCAAAAGCTGTGTCAGCAGACAGCAGTCAGAGAGAGAGGGGAAAAGACCAGCATTCAACTTTAATTGAGCTTTTCAGATGATGTCTGTTATTCATACCACTTTTCAAAAAGACAGAGGCTCTAATTTGAGTGGGAGAGAAGAACGTGGACAATGACAAAAGGCTGTAAGACAACTTTGATTTCACTTAACAGACCCCCTCTTCACTAGGCAATACGTAGGCGAGCGCAGCAACAATCCCTGCTGCCTACTTACATGCATGGACATCAGCTCTCACTGCAGGCTGAAGCAGACCTCTAGTAAAAAAGGTTTATTTCATCTGGAATACAGTGAATAGAGTGAGGACATATTTCCTTAACTACTGTTTGGGGGTTAGGAGCATTCTACAAACTTGGTGTGGTTCATCTGGTCAGGGAGCGATGAAAAACCTTAAAGGACACCCGAGGCAAAAATAAACTAATGAAATAAACAATTGTATCTATCTTCCTTCTCCTAAAAATGACTTTTCAAGATATTCCACAGTTTTATTTTGTTTAAATCTACTTTTTAATTAATCCATGCCATGCACTGATGAGGATCAAACAATCCGAAACAGTCTGTATGCATGTTGGATTATTATGGCTCTGTACATATTAACAAGCTGACATCATTGCATTCCAGCGGTTCTGGAGGTGTGTTTAGCTTCTAAGGGTACAATGGTTAATTTGCATATATTCAGCAGTGGTGCCTGGGAGACATCTCGAGCTCACTCCAACCTGAATTATCGCAAATTCTTTCTGTTTTAGGAAAGCAAACTTTTGTTTTTCTTAACATCTTAGTAAGGGGGCTTTTAGGACCATTGTAGTCCCTTACACACCCCAATGAGTTCTGGGTCACCATGAGCTTGCTGCTTAGTCTGTACTTTTTAATTTTTAACGGTTTTATTGTCTTTGTTCAATGACACATTCATTGAAGTTTGCCAGAGCTAAAATCTATGAACTATTGACCCATTTTATATTTACTGTTATCAGAAGCCATTTTCTGCTAGGAAAGTGTTTTATAGTTGGAATTTCTTATCAGTGAGGGTCACACTGTAGTCACTTCCTGTCTGAGTCAGGACAGAGTTAGCCACTTACATACCTGATATTTAACTCTTTCAGGCAGAGAAAGAAAAAAAAGGAACACAGCAAAGAGAACCTGAACTGAAAATAAAATGTTAAAATAACCATACACAGGAACTAAAAAGAGGACGGGGAACTTTCTCTTTTGCAGAGGACTTAGATCGATGAATGGGAATTATATTCTCATTCATTGATCGGGGGCTAACGGCGGGCTTAAGTGGTTAAGACTGGGGAACACACTTGTCTTTCAGTTTTCTGTGCGCGTTTTTCTGAGTACATTTTTGCACACTAAGGGCTTGATTCACAAAGCCGTGCTAACTGTTTAGCACAGGCGTGCTAAACAGTTAGCACGCGAAGTGCCGTTCGTGGACTTTTGCGCGCACAATGTGCCGCGATTCGCACGATCGCGGGTTTTTGCGCGCGATCCGCTGCAATTTGCGCGTGCAAAAATCCGCGATTGCGCAAATCGCGGAACTTTGCGTGTGCAAAAGTCTGCGAATGGCACTTCACGTGCTAACTGTTTAGCACGCCCGTGCTAAACAGTTAGCACGGCTTTGTGAATCAAGCCCGAAGTGTGTTTCTGTTCAGAAAAACGCACACATGTTTTCAAAGCAGCTAATGTAATTGATACAGAAAACTGAATGTGCGGAATCATCATGCAGAATGTCAGGTTTTTTTCTGCGTGCGAAAAACACATTAAGGGCCATACGCAATTCATTTTTTTCACCTGACTTTTCTCCCAGGAGATAATTTTTCATCTTTGATTTAAAATAACTTTTCAGCACATTTCAACTAAAAAAGTACCAAAAAGTAGGTGAAATAGTACTATCAAAATTATTTGGAGTATTTTCTTGCTCTCTGGTGGCTTAAAAGGCATTTTATTGACAAGTTTAAAAATATCACTTAGGAGAAAACTCAGGTGAAAAAGTGAATTGCATATGGCCCTAAGTGTGAATTAGCCCATTGATTAACATGAGTTCTCAGTTTTTCTGTGCAGAAAACGCGCATGAAAACAGTGAAGTGTGTTCCCTGCCTAAAGGGTACATGAAGTGATCTGTAACATAGGGCCTGATTCACGTAGCACAGTTATTATTTCCGTGCACAGTAGCGTTACTGGTTCTAATGCCAGCAGAGTACCACGTAATGCGCAATTATTGCGACTCACAGTATATAAGTATGGTAAGGTTACAATAACAACACTAACGTTACCCATGTGGGTCATGCTACCTGCGCAACACACGGTCTGCTGGAGTTAGTATTGGTAATAATGCTGTGTGATGTCTGTGCATGGCAATATTAACAGCACTACTTGAATCAACACCATATTGAGATAAACGTGTCTGTAAAGTCCAAATCCTACTTAAGGCACATACCTACAATACGAATTATCGGAACAATTTTTTGTGATGAACTATTTTTTCTGCAATATTGCACAACATCGTTTAACGAAAGCGTGTTAAACAATGTTTTAAGAGGCACATCACCTGCAGTGATTGTTCGTTTTTGAACGACCGCCATTCTGGATTAAATAGCGGACTATCTGCCATGCTTGACTTTTGCAGGTTTTGCCGCATTCGTGTAAGTGATTATTTACACAATTGCGCAAACAATGCTTTCAGGTTTGGCCAGATGGATCAGGGAACGATGATTTGTCAGCGGAGATCCCCGATTCATCTGGTTGTGGTTACTTAGCTTTAAAACTAGCCTGAGTTCCTTTAGGGCCGTTTCCACTTATGCAATTCTTCCGCGGCTACTCACATGTGAATTTGGATGGGGAAGCAATGGCAAAAAACGTATGGTTGGCAGCATAATTTGCATCACACATGTGAATCCCCATAGCTGTGGTAAAGGGAATTGCAAGCATACTCACAAGCATACTCACAAGCATACTCACATTGATACAAGTGGACACGGTGCACAAGCGGGAGAGATCTATATAATTAATTTTTTTTTATGTCGCTGCAAGAATTAAGAATTCTGAATGCAGGGGGCATCAAACTAGTTTATCAGTTCAGTATTTGTCTGTATTAGATCTGAATTAAAAGACTACTACAACATGCCTGAGATAGTCAAGATGGTAAATGTCGATTTTAACCTTTATACACCTAATAATACAATGGGATTCCCGGAAAGTCATTTCTAGAATTAGCACTATAGATACAGTTGTTAATCTCACCAGTTTACTTTCACTTTAGTTGTGCTTCAACACGGACACTGCTAACAATTAAAGCCTTCTATCACTAGAGAAGGGATGAAACCTCTGCAGGGTTCATTTCTGTTTGGGAGTCTGTAGTTAAGATTATTGCTGTATTTTCTATTGCAGACAACTTTCACTGCTAGTAAGTACTGTAAAAATGGTAATAATATGGATATCAATAAAAAACTGACAGAACTTGTCAGCTCTACTGTTTAAAGAGAACCAGAGATGAAGCACCCTCATGTATTTTACCATATATATCAATGGGAACATTAGAAAAAACACCTACCCTGCTCTCTGTTTCATTCTTCACTGTTCAGCCTGCTTCTTATCAGCCCTGATAAGAATCCCTGACTGAGCATTCAGTCTAGCTTTGCCCTGGAATGATTATAGCTGAGTCTTTCCCTTTCAAGCCAAACCTGCCCCCTCCTGGCCCTGCTTTCCTGCTAGGAGGATACATAGCAGGAAAGCAGAGCCACAACGGGGCAGACTTCGGCTTGAAAAAACATCACAGAACACTAACTCAGCTATAATCATTCCAGTGAAAGCCAGACTGAATGCTCAGTCGGGTATTCTTATCAGAGCTGATAACAGGTAGATTTAGCAGAGAAGAATGAAACAAAGAGCAGAGTAGGTGTCTACTCTCATGTTCCCACTGATATATATGGTAAAATAAATGAGGGTGCTTCGTCTCTGGTTCTCTTTAAGCAGGATTAAACTTTGACATAACATTCAATAATACTTTTTATTACCCATACAGTTATATTTGCACAAGCATTATCGACCGTTTACAATTTACAAGTTCCTAAAGTATAGTTTATCTGCTCGGAAAGCTGCCATTGCAATTTATTGCATAGGTGCTGTATTTTTTATATTTTAATGTATCCACTGAGAATTTATCTTCTGTTTCATTCTCTACCTGTAATTAGCCGAAGCACTGCTAGGAATGTTTACTAATAATGGCTGACAAGGAAACATTAACCCTGTTGAAATCTACTGAAAATCGCTACGGGCCATCGATCTACCAAAACTGCTGCCGCTCCCCAAATTGACTTAGATCTCCCACCCTGTCCGATCTAAACTTTCGATTGATTTTTGCTAAAAATCTACCAAAAGTCATTCAAACACCTTTCACACCTGATAAAGGGCGGAGCCCGAAACATGTAGTGTGTATCGACATGCAATAAAACTAAACGCAAGTTCTTGCCTGTGGAGTGTCTACTATATTCTGTATCGCGGTGTGGAGCAGGGGTGGTGTGCCTGCCTGGAGGAGTTGCACCGGCACTGACTTCCCCGATGAGGATTGAGCTCCCAGAGTCAAGTTCAATCACCTACTATTGGATTCAAACATTTTTGGGGAATTAATCCCTTGCAGATCAATCAAATCTGTAGGGAATCAAATGGGAAAGTGTGTCACAGACCGCGAGCCGGTCTGCGGGTGGGGTAAATCGATCAGCGTCAGAAATCCTCTTACACGGTCATTTGTTCATCACGAAGGGTAACCCGCATTCGCAATTTGATGAACTGACTCGCGAAGGGAGCGTTCTGATACCAACCGAATCACTCCACACACATATACAATTCAAAGATCTGCCACCAAGCGAGTTACACAGCCCGCTACTGTAATTTTACTAGGACTTCGAGAACACTTTAGTAACCCCTAGCAGTATACAAGAATCTGGGCCAGATCGTTATGTCTGGGCCGGGTTCTCGCATACGGGTTATAAATGTATACTTCTATTAAACACAGGGTAGCGAGTTCAGGAGAATAGGTACGATTGTGTATGTTCAGCAACAGGTCATAACCGCTAAACGATTTTTAAACGTTTAATAACACAAATGCATTACATACAGTTATATACACCTATTAACATATAAAACACAGAGCTTAAAAATAAAAGGAATAAAACAGAAAGTTCTTACTTAGTTAGCTGAGCAGTCCATTTGAATCATGAAGAAAATAGTCCAGTTTAAACGTAGGCATTCAGCTTAAAAGTCCTTTGTACACAACATGCGCCCGGTTCTTCCGTGAGCACATGTCTGGACTTCCCTAGTCGATGTAAATTGAAGAACTGGGTGGAGTTCCTTGCAAACGCTTTTTACTGACCAGAGTTTTGGGGCGGTCACTACCTGGAAAGTAGGTGTGTTGGAGGCAGGGTTACCTCCTGGCAAGTCAGGTTACCACCCACAGACTTGGAGCAAGGAATGTACCAATTATTAATAATTTGTGTAATTCCGCCCCAGATGGGTGCATCGCAGATCCGAGACCATATTCATAAGCAGCATGCGACTCTGTATTAAATGAGACTATACACGCCTAGTCTAACGAATTTGCTCTACGCATGCCGGATAAAGCGGTTTCTCAATTGATTCCTGATAGCTAGAGAAGGATAATTCATGTGAATTATAGACCTGTTTCCTAGGTATCAGGAAATGTAATTTTGGTCTTGCTGTGACAAACCTATTTTGAATTATTAATAAGTTAACGTTCCCTTTGTGTGAAGCTATACGCTTGGAGGGAAATTTTGAATCTCAACCAGTTTGAGCTGGTTTTCCTTTTGGGGAAAGATGAGCTATGTACCAAATGGCTTCTCGGCAGGGGAGCTAGCCAAGTGTGAATTCTGTCCTGACCTGAACAGGATGTGGGGGAGGTTACTGTACTCAGTAAGAGAGAGGGAAATTGACATCTATTGTGCATTTACCCAAGACTGACAGGAACTGTGCACGATTATGCGAAAGTCGATGGCGCTAGCGCACGGCTTTTCCGTAATGTTCGTCACATCTCCCTCCTACCAGCCGGACGCACAGAGTGGGTCTGCATGACCCGCTCTACGCGGCGCTTAGCTACTGACCGGGTTCTCGACTTCTTATCTGACTGCCCGTTAGACAACTCACCAGAAGCGTAAGGCCTCATGGTCCGGTGTGTCCCAGTGTCCGCTTTGCGGACGGTGCGATGCACACCAACAGGCTTACCTCTAAAGGCCTGGCTGGGTTTGCATAGCGCTTCCTGTAAGGGAGAGAGTCGTTGGCTGACATCCGGGTCACTTCCTGACTCTCGGGTGTCAGCCTGCGAATCTGGAAGCAGCGTAGCATACCCCTGCTCTAACTGACTACACCTTGGCACAACATTTTGGTCAGCACAACCTAGGTGAACATTAGAGCACAATTTTAAAAACGAATTTGCCTTCACCTGGGTGGCGAGGCTTGCCCCTTCTCCAGGAAGGATAGAGGGTGGACCTGTGGGCAGTTTTGCACTGGGTTGCTTCTGCAAGGGGAAGGCATGCAAGGGTGAGACAGGGAAGGAACGGCCTGTCTCCACCAGCTGTTTGTTAACAGCAGACAATGGTGGAGCACTCTGGCTGTCATAGCAGGAGGGGAGGTCTAGGCCCCCAGCTGCCTGCTCTGACACCTGGCCTGCTTCCACTGCCCTGGACGGATATGACCCAGGCAAAACAAGACTGTTACCTCTTAGATTAGAGACTGTCACATTTAAACATACATCATTTTTAGCACTGTGAGATTCAGCATGAAAGCTATTAGCAACATCTGGTACAACATTAAAATCACAGTTACGTTCATTTTTCACATGTACACAGGTATCTGGAACAACAGTGACAGGTTTAGAGTCAGACAAACCGTGACTAGACAGCTGTCCATTAGAAACAGGTACCGCTTCCTTCCCTCCTTCCCTAGGAGGGCTAGGTACCATTACCCTGGCTGCCTCCCTCTGTCCCACCCCAAGCTTGTACAGTACCTGAGTGGGTCCAGACTGGCAATCCGGGGTGTTGATCACAGGTTCATAAAAGGATCGTAGGGTGCCAAGATCGGTGCCCAACAGCACAGGCACTGGGATGTCATCTGTCACCCCCACAACTTTTGACTGGCGGCCCCTTCCCCAATCGAGAACAACACGAGCTTTGGCGATGCGTGCGTGTGTGCCACCAACTCCCAAAAGTGTGACACGCTCATTAGGCAGGAAATTCTCCCTGGCTACAAGATGAGAGCGAACCAAGGTAAGCTCTGCGCCTGTGTCGCGGAAACCAACAGCGATCTGGTCGTTAACTTCCACGACTTGATGATTTCCGGAAAGTCGAGGATTTGCTGCTCCCATGACGAGGTAGGCGTGTGCAGTAGAGGATGCGCTAGCCACTTCTGCGCTAGGCTCTGGAGACGGCGTCCTCACCTCGGGGCAGGCAGACTTGAGGTGTCCTCTCTGTCCACAGTGGTAACACTTCGGAACATATGTGGCATCAGGCGGATGAGTAGCAGGTGCAGCATCCGGCCTCTGTGGCTGTGGGACCCGATTCCCACGGTTAGCAGGGGGAGGAGAGCTGGGTTGTATAGGTCTCCCCCCTCTCCAGCTCTGGGCTGGAGGTTTGCGGCTGTCCGGCACACGGGTGGCCACAAAAGTGTCTGCAAGTTCTGCGGCAGCTTTGGCGGATTCAGGCTTCCGCTCCAAGACAAACTGCCGGACATCTGGAGTGCAGCAGTTCAGCAACTGCTCCTGTACGATGAGGTCCTCCAGACCTTGGTGAGAGTCTTTTTTGAGGCCCCGCGACCACTGCCTGAACACAGTCAGCAGGCGACTCTCCAGGTCGGTGTAAGAGTCAGTGTGGCCTTTCTGCAGGGAGCGAAACTTTTTGCGATAGACCTCTGGGGTCAGCTGGTATTTGGCGATAATTGCAGCTTTTATCGCCTCATAGTCATTGTCCTTGTCAGCGGGTAAGTCCACAAACGCCTCAAGCGCTTTGTCCCGCAAGTTGGGTGTCAGATATCTCGCCCACTGCTCCTGGGGCAGATGATGCTGACGACAAGTCTTTTCAAAGGAGTGTAAATAAGTGTCCGGGTCGGTTCCCTTCTCCATTTCTGGGAATTTAAACTTTGGAGTCCCAAACGGGCCTGCTGTGGGCCGGGGTTCCGGAGCACTTTGCGAGGGATTTTGGCCTTGTGCTCGCAGGTTGGCCATTTCAAGGTCATGTCTGCGTGCGGCTGCTCTCTCCTCTCTTTCTGCTTCTCTCTCAGCAAACCACCGGCGCTCGGAGGCTTCCCGTTCCGCCTGCTCCCGGCGTTCTGAGGCTTCCATTTCCGCCTGGCGCTGGCGTTCTGCACGGTCAGCATTTTCTCTGACCATCTGCATGTACAGCTCAGGATTTGTCTCCAACAGCCTTTGTAATCCAGGTTGCATTCCAGCATCAGGAACACAGAACAGGTTGGCATGGGCGGGCTCCTGCCGGCCACCATGCTCCTCAGCAGTTACAGCGACCGGTTCAGCCGCGGTACCGTTTTCCTCTGGGTCTGGAAGTGGGTTGCTTTGCTCCAACCGCTCACTTTCCTCTGCCCCAGTTACAGCACCGTCTGAACCAGGAGTGTGCTCTCCCAGCATCTGCTCCGGCTGGGTATTCAGTCGCAACAAGTCCTCGATCAATTGCGATTTCTTTTTTCTATAAGTCACAATGCCTTTTTCCTCACACAAGTTTACTAGGTCTGCCACTGACATTTTCTTGTATCTTGCTGCAGCCATTTTTGCCAAATAAAAGATAGGATAGGAAAAGAGATTGGGGGGGAACTCTGTGCTACACGTTTAGTCTATATAAATGGTAATGCACCGGTTATCGACCACAGATTTTTAATCTGTTCTGGCAGGTTAATCAAATAACGTTGCCGTTGATGTTCTGAACATACACAAATCCCAATAAGCTGCCAAACAAATGTCACAGACCGCGAGCCGGTCTGCGGGTGGGGTAAATCGATCAGCGTCAGAAATCCTCTTACACGGTCATTTGTTCATCACGAAGGGTAACCCGCATTCGCAATTTGATGAACTGACTCGCGAAGGGAGCGTTCTGATACCAACCGAATCACTCCACACACATATACAATTCAAAGATCTGCCACCAAGCGAGTTACACAGCCCGCTACTGTAATTTTACTAGGACTTCGAGAACACTTTAGTAACCCCTAGCAGTATACAAGAATCTGGGCCAGATCGTTATGTCTGGGCCGGGTTCTCGCATACGGGTTATAAATGTATACTTCTATTAAACACAGGGTAGCGAGTTCAGGAGAATAGGTACGATTGTGTATGTTCAGCAACAGGTCATAACCGCTAAACGATTTTTAAACGTTTAATAACACAAATGCATTACATACAGTTATATACACCTATTAACATATAAAACACAGAGCTTAAAAATAAAAGGAATAAAACAGAAAGTTCTTACTTAGTTAGCTGAGCAGTCCATTTGAATCATGAAGAAAATAGTCCAGTTTAAACGTAGGCATTCAGCTTAAAAGTCCTTTGTACACAACATGCGCCCGGTTCTTCCGTGAGCACATGTCTGGACTTCCCTAGTCGATGTAAATTGAAGAACTGGGTGGAGTTCCTTGCAAACGCTTTTTACTGACCAGAGTTTTGGGGCGGTCACTACCTGGAAAGTAGGTGTGTTGGAGGCAGGGTTACCTCCTGGCAAGTCAGGTTACCACCCACAGACTTGGAGCAAGGAATGTACCAATTATTAATAATTTGTGTAATTCCGCCCCAGATGGGTGCATCGCAGATCCGAGACCATATTCATAAGCAGCATGCGACTCTGTATTAAATGAGACTATACACGCCTAGTCTAACGAATTTGCTCTACGCATGCCGGATAAAGCGGTTTCTCAATTGATTCCTGATAGCTAGAGAAGGATAATTCATGTGAATTATAGACCTGTTTCCTAGGTATCAGGAAATGTAATTTTGGTCTTGCTGTGACAAACCTATTTTGAATTATTAATAAGTTAACGTTCCCTTTGTGTGAAGCTATACGCTTGGAGGGAAATTTTGAATCTCAACCAGTTTGAGCTGGTTTTCCTTTTGGGGAAAGATGAGCTATGTACCAAATGGCTTCTCGGCAGGGGAGCTAGCCAAGTGTGAATTCTGTCCTGACCTGAACAGGATGTGGGGGAGGTTACTGTACTCAGTAAGAGAGAGGGAAATTGACATCTATTGTGCATTTACCCAAGACTGACAGGAACTGTGCACGATTATGCGAAAGTCGATGGCGCTAGCGCACGGCTTTTCCGTAATGTTCGTCACAAAGTGGATAAAGTGTATGGGCACCTTTACTTCACAAAATTCCAACAATTTTGTAATATCACTATAACAAGAACGCAGGTGAACACTTAAAGGACAACTGTAGTCAGAGGTATATGGAGGCTGCCATTTTGTTTTCCTTTTAAGCAGTACCAGTTGCCTGGCAGCCCTTCTGGTCTATTTGGCTGCAGCAGTGTCTGACTCAGACTAGAAACAAGCATGCAGCTAATCTTGTCAGATCTGACAATAATGTCAGAAACACCTGATCTGCTGCATGCTTGTGCAGGGTCTATGGCTGAAAGTATTAAAGGCAGAGGATCAGCAGGAATGCCAGGCAACTGGTATTTCTTTAAAGGAAATAAATATGGCAGTCTCCATATCCCTCTCACTACAGTTGTCCTTTAAGATAACTACAGTACTTATCAGAGGCATAACTATGTGGACAACCTCCCCTGCAATCACTGGGGACCCCAACTACCTAACATTGTTTTCCCCATAGAGCAGGTGTCTTTGTTGCATTGATAATGGGGGTCAGTATCACCACACTTGTTATATGTCCCCTGGAGATGGGTCTACAGGCCATGGGGGTCACTACTAGAGATTAGGAGGGGGCAATTTAAGTCTTGCAGGGAACCACATGATTTGCAGTTACATTCAATACATAATCATATTTTATAACCTATACATCTGTGAAAGATCTCGATGTTGTGGAACAACTGTATATACGCTAGATTCTTGGCCAAAATGGCATCAAACTGCCACCTTGGAAAAGGTCCCTCTAATTTTATAAACAGGGCTCTCCTGAAGTCAGGTGAAAACCAATGGTAGACCAAACCACTGACCATTTTCCAACCTGACCACTGGACTTCTGGATTGTGCATAAGCGGGTCCATTTGTGTGTGAGAGGTACATGGATAGAGAGTCAAGAGGCACAGGTGTACTTCTGTATGAGGTCTAAAGTAATACATAGATCAGGAGGGCAGGGGTGGACCTACCATGAAGTCACCTGGATCACATGATTAAAGTGGCTAAATCTAGGGGGTTGCATTTGGACAAACAGCTTTGGTCACCTGGAGCCTGCCTCCTCTCCGCTCTCCCGCCCGCCTTCCTAGCAAACACACTATCCTCCTCATCCATGCATCCCCGACCTCATTCGACCGGTGGAATCTGTCGCCTATCCCTATGACATCATAAGCAAGTGAGGTGTCGATATATGCCTCTTATCGAGGTCTGATAGGCCACTGCTACTGATCGAGTGCAGTGATTGACCCAATGACGGTGCTGTGGTCCCGCCCATGAGACCATCGGCACCAGTTAGCAAAAGGAGCAGAGGGGGGCTGTGATTGGCCGGTTTGGTGCAAGAACCCCTGCCTGATTGGTCACGTGCCATCACGTGCCAAAGCTTCCCCTCTGACTGGTCATGGTGATCTCTCTGAGATCAGCATTTCTGGGGGAGAGGGGGTATCACAGCACACCCTCCAAAGTTTGCTAGAAGAGGCCCTGCAGGTGGGGCTCAGAATAACACAGTTAGTACCACTAGGAAACAAGGCTTCACATTTCAAATCTAACATAAGGCAGACGATAAAAGCAAATGCTTCACATGCAGGTGTATCTTATAAAACATGTTTTACTCTTCTTGTGAAACGGAATCTAGAGAACATACAGCTCTGAATGAATTAGGAGATCCCCCCCCCCCCCCAAAAAAAAAATCTCAAACTTTATGTTAAGCCATCTGTTTGAAATTATCATTTTAAATGGATCTTTCTTGCTCTCCTTCGACTGTTCCTGTAATGTTTGTCTTGCTTTCATTGAGCTGCTCCAATATTGAATTATGAAATAAACTGATGATGGATTAGGCCTACTCATGTATTTAATTATCGTAGGCTGATAAAATAAGCGAGTCCCCTGTGAAGCAAAAACAGAAAATGTGTAATGATATCACCATGCTAAATTCAAGTCTCAATTGCAGTAATCAAGTCTTGATAGAGGTTGGAATATCGATCTGGTGTTATTTTCTTTCTGCTCTTCCATTTTGGAGCCCAGGAACAACAGTGTCTCTCCACTCTATTGTATTATCAAGCCCTTTGTGATAGTTGGATCACCCCAACGTCCTGGACCGACCCTGCTCAGAGAGAAAATGACTGGCTGGGTTGGGCTTTACCAGCAATCACCACTTTTTTAGGTCCCCCCCCCCCACCTCCCTTGATGATTATGCAGACTTCCAAGCATTTCTAAAGGGGAGCCCCTGCAGAGGTCAGAGGAAGGCCATGGGGTGGGGGGAGGGGGCCCCAGCTTAACTTTGCCCTGGGGCCCCTTAAACCGGCCCTGATTGTGAGGTCCTCTGTGGCACAGGTTGTGACATGATTATACTCTGTAAAGCAATGTGGAAGATATCAGCCCTATATAAATACTAAATAACAATAGTTACTTAAAGGTATACTATTGATACCCAAGAGTTCTAAAATGACAGTGTGCAAATAATGTCGCTGTGTAAACATTTTCCTACATTTCATGTTAAATATCAGAGGCAAAAGCTGTCATTTATTGAGGGTAGGATTTAGCTATATTGGGACAAATCAATTGCAGAAGGGGTGTCTGCTTCAATGCACAGCCAGAGTTGCATATCAGACTACAGAAAGCACATATCAAACATATCAAACTCTGAAAGCAAAAACAGTATGAAAAAGCTGTGACAATTAGTTACATTTCCTCTGCTCTCTTCAGACAGGTCAGTCAGAAACACAGGACAGAGGAGCTGCAGCTGTTGGGAGCTCTCTTCTCTGCCACACACAGAGCTACACATAGGCCTAGTGCAAACCGGAGCATTTCCGCTGCGGTTTGCGATCTGCTTGTGGGTGCGGATCCGCTAGGGTAATGTATTTCAATGGGCTGGTGCACACCAGAGCGGGAGGCGTTTTGCAGAAACGCATACTCCCGGGCTGCTGCAGATTTTGGATTGCGGATGCCTCAATGTTAAGTATAGGAAAACCGCAAACCGCTCTGAAAAATGGCACTTCAGAGCGGTTTGCCAGGCGTTTTTTGTTACAGTAGCTGTTCAGTAACAGCTTTACTGTAACAATACATGAAATCTACTATACCAAAACCGCTACACAAAACCGCAAAACGCTAGCTGAAACGCTGCAGAAAAATAAGAAAAAGCGTTTTAAAATCTGCTAGCATTTTGCGGATCTGCTAGCGGTTTTTGGTGTGCACTAGGCCATAGAGTTAACTGATCAAGTGTGAGGGAAATTTCCCCACTCCTCATGGCTCAGTCAGGGTCAGTTTTGGAGTCAGTAAAGTTTGAATGTATTTTGATAACAGTAAACAAAGAAGTTGCTACTAAAATGTATACACCTTAGCAGCACTTCCCAAACAATTCCTGTGTCAATTGAAAAAAATATGTGAATCGATAGTATTCTTTTAAGGTGGCTGCACACAATTTAATGTTGGTTTGGGGTGTTTTTTTAATCCAAAGAAATATGATAATTGATTGAGTAATTTAAAAAATCAAACCAATATACTGCTATACTTATTGATTATTCCACCCAAAAAGTGACTGAATAAAACATTCCATTTTCTTGTTTTTCTATATGATTTTTCCAACATGTGCGATTAGATATTTTTCAAAACATTTTGTAAAATTGATAGTTCTTTCTCAATTGAAAAAAAGTATTTTTTAATTTTTCTATACAATCAATCATTTTGAACAAAAAACTGGAAGATCAATCAATTTGGTTGAATCCTGCATGACAACCTTTAGCAGGACTAGTACTTTATGTACCTATGTCTAATTGTGTTGAAGGTCAGTTTGGATAGACCTTATTGGCTGTCAATCTGACTGCCTGTGGTGTTGGGGAAGGGAAGGGGGCGTTTAGTCTGCTAGACACCACTGAGGATGAGATGAAGACTAATGATTCAGTGAAGGATAGGGATAGGGCATTCAGACCTGAACAGCTCAGACTTTGTGCACAGCTTGAGTGTACTAATTGATGGGGAATTAAACGTCAGGATTCAAATCTCAGCTGTTGTGAAACATTCTTTTTTTCACGTACAGAACGCAAAAATTAAGCACCTCCTCTAGCAGATTTTTCAACCCTAGTTCATGCTTTCAGCATATCACGGCATAACTACTGGAATGTTCTCTATACAGGTCTTTCAAACAAAGACCTATACCACCTGCAATTAGTACAGAATACTGCTGCAAGATTGTTAACAAACCAAACCCGCCATTACCACATAACACAGATCCTTGTCTCACTCCACTGGCTACCCATAAAATGGAGAATTCTATTTAAGATTAGTTTATTGACAGTCAAATCCTTGCACAATCTGGGTCCTGGATACCTGAAGGATTTGTTGCAACAACATCTCACCCCCCACAATCTTAGATCAAAAGAATCTAATAACTTGGTTACCCCCAGAGACCATCTCAATACCTTTGGAGACCGAGCCTTCTGTCATGCTGTTCCTACACTTTGGAACTCCCTGCCACTCCCATTTAGGACATTTCCACCCCTGGAAACATTTAAGTCAAACCTGAAAAGCCATCTGTTTAGTCTGGCATTTATGAACACCTGACTATTTCCTATGTATTATTATTATTCATCCTACCTGATAAAAGCGCAGGTGTCTGCGTCCAACTGCATCCCTTTGAGCCACCGCTGCACTGCTCAGGTGCGGGGCCGTGCAGCGAGCATGAGGGGGGGATGGAGGTGCGGGCGTGCACTCGGGGATGCGACATGCGCCAACCTAGCACCCAATATTAAACGGGCTTCATCGGTTAGTTGTATTTATAAAGCTCCAACATATTATGCAGCACTGAACAATAGATAAATAGGGAAAAAAAATACATTAAAAGAGAGTCTGAAGCCAATTAAAATGTTTCTTTTTACCTGCTATTTATGTTAAGCAATATGAGCGGTGCTGAAACGGCGGCAAAATGAGGCCTTTATACCCCCGGGGCAAAAATCGGGGAGCGCTTCCTGGTAGAGGCAGAGCTTAGCGCTGTAGCTCTGCCTCCACTGGAGTCAATCTCAGCCGATCGCCGCCCCTCCCCGCACCTCTCAGTAAAAGAAGAATGGGAGGGGCAGGGAGTGGCAGAGATCAGCAGAGATTAACTCCAGTAGAGGCAGAGCTACAGCGCAAAACTCTGCCTCCCTGGGCAGCAAAATCCACAATCTACAACCTGGAAGCATATGCAGAATGGCTCAGAACACCAGTAACTAGCTATTGATATGGACTGCACCACGTCCCAAAGATATTCCTTTAGACTGTAAGCTCACAAGGGCAGAGCTCTCAGCCTTTTGTGTCTTGGAATTTGTTACACATTTATACTTATTAATTTTGTCACTGTCACTACCAATTCTGTATTTGGTACCAACTCTGTATTTTGTATATTGGCATATACCATTGTCTGTAGCACATGTTTGTTTCTCACTCTGTACGGCATCACAGAATATGCTGGCACTTTATAAATCAATAATACTAATATTACATTCAGGAACTGACATACAAATGCGTAGACAGTCTGATCACTCAAATCCATCCTATTGTAACTTTAGGATTCACAGTGACTGTGTTCCAGTACACAAGATATTTACAGTATATTCCCAGTAATAACCTGTCCATCATCACACAGTATCCCCATACCTGGCACATCCCAAGCTGACTCCTCTCTAACCGCCTCTCAGATTCCGAGACATATTTTACTTCCAAAACGGTTTTACGGCCATTTAAAGCAACATGTGAGTCTGCTGTCTGAGCAGTTAATGAAAGTAACCCCACAAATTCATTTTAAATAGATAGGAGTAGTTAGAAGCCCAGCCGGCAATTTACGGCGTTCATTACAATCCTGCTGAAGTAGGTAATGTAATGGACTATTACTTTTATCATCATTTTAATCCCTCAGAATTATTGAGAGCTGCTACTTGGCATCATTTCATAAGGGAGCCACGCAATGGTCTTGATCATTGCTAAGCTGGGTGACCATTCTTCTGCATTTCATTATTGTACATGTCCCAAAAAAATGGTGAATGACGAGGGATTCATAATATTATCATAATAAATAATATGTATTAGAATACATACGTGGACAATTGCTTGTGAATTCCATAAACATCTGCTGTTACCGACACCTAACAGATTATTATCAATAGCGGAGTAAAATTGAAAGAAAATATCAAGTGTTGCTTTGTTTGTAAATGTAACGGGGGTCACGTGACCGCTGGACTACTTTTCCTGCTAGCCCTGGGCATTCACATAAGGGTCTGTGACATGAAAGTCTGGGACATGCCCACTTCAACCCTGAAGAGGTTAATCAGGTTTTGCTGTATATGCCTGGGGTGCTATATCTCTCCTCCTCAATCAAACGTAACTGTCAAGAAGACAAGTCTAATGGTCATGTGACCACTATTTTAAAGTGTCCTCCCTATCCGCCTCACTGGCGGTGTGACGTCACTCCCCCGCCACTGTGTTGACCCTCCTCCTCAGGCTAGTGACAAGTCTGTTAAAACCTGTAATGTCACCCATGGGATCGGGTCCTGATCCCTTTCAGCCCACATGTCTTATCCGTGTGTATGAGGCTTTAGTGCTTAGCGACTGCAATTTTGCAAAATGATTTTCAGATCGATTTTTTAATTAATGTGCGTTTTTGCACATTCCTTTAAGAAAAATCACTGTAAAAAATGGTACAGGCAGCACGTTTTCATTTTTCTCAAAATCAGAATGCTGCAGTGAGAACACCCTACCCTCATAGAGTGACACTGCTGTAATGCTTTTCGCTGGTGATCAGCAAACTGAGTGCAATCACTCACATTGTGAACCCACCCTAACTCTGACTCTTATATGCGATGATGTGAACTTACTGAAACCAGAAAAAGAACAGTCAGAGCCGGTGCACACCAAGAGCTCTTCTGTGTGCTTTTTAGATTGCCAACCCTTTGAAAAACACTAGGCTACTGAAACCCTATGAGGGTGTTCCCGCAGCAGCATTGTGATTTTTCTAAAATCGCAAACACGCTGCATGTAGCATTTTTTTGGAGCGATTCAGCTTGAATGAATGTACAAAAATGATAATTCATTCAAAAATCGCACTGAAAATCGTTTCACAAAATTGCTATCACAAATCACTAGTGATTGCAATAGCGATCTTGGTGTGCACTAGCCCTCAGTTGGGTGAGGAAAGAGTATTCTCCCACACAAGTTTCTCAATCTTCCTAACATAAGGTTGAAATTTGGGGGGGGGGGGGGGGGGGGGAGGGCAGAAATAATGTAAATATCTGTTTTTATTTTGTTTGTTTTTGTAAATCTCAGTGTATGAGCGAAGAGACACCTGAAAAATCTGAGAAACTGTCTATGTATTTCAAAAATTATTTTTACACTTAAAATCAATAATAAAAAAAGTGATACAGGAAAATGTCATAGGTGCAGGTTACATGTTGATATTACTGAAGGCAGCTGGATTTTAGCTAGAGTACACTAGTGAGGTGCAAGCAGGTATTATGTACATTATGTCCAGAGTAGGCCTTTAGCTATAGGAAGCAATCGGAACCATGCAAAAAGAGAGGAGTGGATGTATTAGTAAGGGAAGCTAGAGCTATGGATGTATTAGTCATTTAAACTGTCTGTCTCCAAATCCAGATTAAAGCCCCAGGTCAGGTTTATATAACAAACATTCATTTTGACTATAATGAATTATCTGTTGTAATGCATTACAAATTTTGGAAAGAAAAAAAATGGGCTCCTAGTTTGGGTGGGGGTGTCTTGGGAGGAGGGGTTAGCTGCGGCAGGCACTTAGGAATTTTTGTTTTGTAATTTTTGCATAAGATGAAATGTTCCCTTTTGTTTCCCTCAAATAAACAGGCAGTCCATTATATTTGGGGGAGTCCTAAAGCCAATCTATACTGTTGATCTTACTTCATCCCTCCCTCCTATTCTTCCCCCCCTCCCCCGCAAACCCCACATAATCACCCACCCAAGGGCATAACAACAAGGGAGCAGCCCCTGAAACAAAGAGTCCCAGAGCTGTGAGGGGACCACTACTCCTAACCTTGTCTTCCTACAATAAAGACATCCATTCTTCAGATCAGGTGTTTTTGTTGATACACTTGTTGTGGGTGTGAAGATTATGGTGTCCACACTTGTTTTATGAACCTTGCAAGATGGGCCCCAAGACTGAGAGTCACCAGAAGTAGGAAAGGTAAAGGGAGTGAGGATTGGGAGCCCATCAAGGCTTTGCTGTGGCGGAAGGGGGGTCCCATGATTTGTGGTTACGCCATGCACCCATCCTCAAAAATGTCATCACGCTAGAACTACTGGCTGGGGCCTTCTGGGGAGGGGCAGCCTGCATCACCATAGTGGTCTGGTCTCCTGCTGCCAGTTCTAGGATGGGCCACTCCCCCTGTAACCTATCCCTATCCCTCTCCTGACCAGCACGGACATAGCTAATGTGATGCAAATGGGGGAGGGGCCAGTATTATGCATGATCTTCTGGGCTGTGTCAAAACAGTGCGATGTGAGCCTGACTGGCCAAGTGAATCAAATAAAATGTCACTCAAAATGTTCAAACAAATGTTTTTTAGTGACAATATACAAACATTTTGCTCCTTGTAAGAATACTCTACTGAAGGCACACATGCATCAAGCAGAATCATCTAATGTAATGTAATACTAATGATATATCCCTAATTGTGCCTTTCAGAGATTAAACTGACAGTAATGAATGAAAAGCATCCTCCTAATATGCTTTTTCCATTTGGCTCCATCCTGGAAATTTCTCTCTCCTTCTCCCCTTTCACAAGAGCGGGTGCCAAAACCTTCAGCTCATCCATAGACCACCTTTAGAAGCTGTAGCCTAATGCACTCTGTTTACAATAAACGTTAGGCTCTTGCTCATTGATTGTCCACGCAGCCTGGGTTACATTAAGCGTCTAGAAGGTTAATGCAAGTCCATCTGACAGACAGTTAGCTCTGCCCTAATCCGCGTGGGACGTGTTGGTGTTTAAGTAAACATGAGTATATATCCGTATTTGTCAAAATATTGATCGCCTGTAAATATAACCGAGGTGATTTATTATTTTTCTGCATGAGAAAGACAAGTGTGCAAATCACCTTCCTTGCACACAGTATGTGTATGAGAAGAATGCATATGCTAAGTAATAAAAAAAAAAAAAAAGTAAAGTTTTATCAACCAGTTTGAGGAAAAGTACACATTTAAAGACACATAGGAAGGATGGGAAGTATAGAGGGGACTGAAATCCAACAACAAAAGAACATTTGTAAACCTGTTACTTTAACCCCTTGTGTACCAGCAGTCTCCGGCCCCTAAAGGACCAGAGGCTGCTGGTACCACAAAATGGCGCCTCCCAACGAATTGCAGCACATACCCGCCGCTTTTGCCGGTTACACTGTCCTCTCATCACCGCAGGCCCTTCTCTCTGCCAACTTTATGATGGCAGAGCTCTGTGAGCCGGTCAGGAGCCACTTTCATTGGCTCACAGTGATCACGCGGTCAGGAGCCAATAAAAGCAGCTCCTGACCGGCTCACAGAGTTCTGCTGCCATAAAGATGGCAAAGAGAGGGGCCTAGAGTGGGTACAGAGTGGCACAATCGTCGGTAGTGTACGGGAAAGCAGATTAAATATACGTCCTGTCAGAGCTGCGCAGCCACCTGTAGGATGTAGGTTTTAACCAACGCGATCCGCAGATCGTTAATTAATCAGTGATTACCATCATGCCCAAATTTAACAGCCTGTGCTTATGATAATCTGTAACTGGTGAATTAACATTGAAAACATTGCCGCACCCACATTTACTTGTGCTATTATTATCTGCTTCATTCTGGGAGATCTTGTGATGTTCCTGCTCAATTTATGGGGGGGGAGGGGGGTATAAAACATTCAACAGTGATTCACCTTACCAGCATTAAACATGCCACCATCTCTAATAAATTGAAGAATGTGGATCAGGGTGAGGTAAGATTGTACAATCGGAAATTTTATTAAGTTATATACAGTGAAGTTCCTCTTTAAAGGGATGCTTAAAGGATACAGCCAGGCAACTTAAAAAAGGCGGGGCTTCCTCCAGCCCCTGGCAGCCGTCATGTGCCCCCACTGCAGCTCCGGTGGCTCCCAGTCTCCTCCGCTAGCAAAGCTGAGGTCAGCTGCTTCTGCGTTCAACCGCGTGGGTCACGTGATCTCGCTGACGTCATCAGGATGTTATTGCGCCAGGGGCTGGAGGAAGCCCCAGGTAAGTGGAACTTTTTTTTTTGTTGTTGCCTGGACGTATCCTTTAAGGGCCCTTTTCCACCTGCAATCGCTAGCGTTCACGCTGAACGCTAGCGATTGCTGAATCGCAAAACCGGCGATTCCCCCGACGTTTGCGGCCGCGATTTTGCTATGCTATGCACTGCATAGCAAAATCGCGGCAATTATCGCTCCGCCGCGCGTTCGCGTTCCCCGCAAAAACGAATCGCGGTAGTGGAAATGACCTACCGCGATTCCCATGTTAAAAAGCAAACCGTAGCGATTGTAAAATCGCTAGCGGTTTGCGTTTTTGCGATTCAGCATCGCAAACGCCGCTAGTGGAAAAGGGCCCTAAGGGAAATAAAAAAAAAGATTTTAACTTACCTGGGGCTTCTTCCAGACCCTTGCACTCGTACTGTGCCCATGACGTCCTCCTGATCCCCTCCAGCCAGCAGCAGTGATGCCCGCAAAGCTGACCTGTTGGCGGCTACTGCGCATGCGTGTTGGCGGCTACTGCGCATGCGTGGCCCTGAGCCACGTGCAGAATGCTCCCTGCAGTGAGAGCGCGACCAGAGTGCATACAGCTCAGGGTCACGCATGCGCAGTAGCTGCCGACAGGCAAGCTTTGCGGGGGTCACCGCTGTTGGCTGGAAGGAATCAGGAGGACGTCATGGGCACAGTATGAGCCCGGGGGGCTGGAAGAAGCCCCAGGTAAGTTAAAATCTTTTTTTTTTTTTTTTTTTTAATTTCAAGAATACAAGGCTGAATTGTGGCTTCAAGCTTATCTCTGCTAACCACACAAGGCTCACAGAAATGCTGATGCACACATCTTGGTGGCTCACCTCCTCCACAACAAGTTATTCACACAGCTAAACAGGTGTTGTATGCACAGTGGATATACCCTATCACAACCTCTCAGCACGTACACACAGTTGGGAGCTCCAGCATACAATGTATAATACAGTAACATTATAAAACCGATATAGCACGACAATCTAATATTTCAGCAGTACAGTCTACACTGGTTACTTGTGAAATAAATGAGAGCTAAGATCACCTAAAACATACTGCCCAACTTTTTGAGATAACAAAGATGGACACTTTATGCGAAGCAGGACATTTCGGCGTGCGCTCTTTTCCCCGCGCTGCGCCTGACCTGGGTGCCGCCATAGAAATAATGTTATTATGTTTATGGCCAGGAAGAAGTGTAATTCGGGTGCCGGTGACCCTGAATTACTTCCCCCGCCCAGTTGCTCGACTCGGAGGGAGAATAGTAGTTAACTCCACCTGGAACTTGAGCAGCTGTCATTCGGCTCACCCTGCAACAAAGTGACCGGCTGGCTATAACCCATGTACGCCACTTTAAGACAGACAGTATACAAATTAAATGCTTTTATCCATGCTTGGATCAATGAAACATCTCAGTAACTAACTTTAAGACTTGCCCCTGCCACACCTCTAACCACGCCCCTAGTCATGCATATCACAAAGAATTTGCATTCAAAAGATGTAGTTTTATCATTTAATCAACATTGGTCTTTTGTATCATCATTAGCTTTTCTTCATGGTAACGTAACAAAATAAGAAATATATTAATTTAATTGATGGGAATAAAGTTTAGAGTCAGTTAAAAATGTTTTTCAGTAGACAAATCCATATATTAACACAGATCTGTACACCAGTCTTAAAAGAGGGACAAATATGGAAGAAAGTGAAACAGAGGGATGTGGTCCCCAAAGAGGGACTGTCACCCCGGAAGAGGGATAGTTGGGAGCTATGCCAATATTTCTGTATTAAACAAACCTGGCTCCGCCCACTGTGTGTTGTTCATCTCAATAGGACATAAAGCCTTGCTAACTCATTAGACAGCTCCCTCTGATATCCTAGCCAGACGGTCATGTGAGGGACTCCCTGCTCTGCAGTCACTCGGAATTTAATGTCAGCGTCACTAAAGCCTGGGGCTTTCATCATCTTCTGTCCCGTTCTGCAAAACACTCAAACTTTACAGTTCTGCAGAGTTCCTAGGCTAGCACTGTTCAAATCACTCCCTTCACCTTATCCTGATTTGTAGTTCTGAAGCTTCTGAAGTTCTTTGTGTGAGTGTTTTCAGATAGTCTTTTAATACAAAATAAAGTTCAAGCTGGTTTCAAATTGTCCTGCTAAATAGAAAAAAAAAACTAACTACAGGAATCAGCTTAGGCTCCCTGCACACTGCAAATCCGTTTTCTGATTCCGATTCCGTTTCCGAATTTCAATTCCGATTTTCCCTGAATACATTCAACAGAAAAACGGATCAAAAAACGCAGCATGCAGTGAAGATTAAAAATCGGAATCGGAGGTAAAAACCGATGAAAAAGCAGAATCGGAAATGCATGCAGTGTGCAAGAGGCCTAAATGGAATCAAGGAACCAAACCAATGTTACAGTTATCGGGTACGGTTATCCATTAAAACAAAGACCATTCTTTGTTTTAAGTCCCTTAGGATGGTAACATGGCCTTGAACTGGTTAAAGAAACTAAAAATATCTGTTTCTTGACGTACTATAACCGTGTACTGATGTCCTTCTTACTGTATATCCAACCACGATGGAGAGCCAACCCTCACTTACCCAAAGAAGAGTGCTAAAGGAAGGATTAGCCTTCTCTGTTTTATCCATTCTCCTTGGAAAGGCATACAATCATAAGCTCAGAGGATTTTGAAGCATTTGGTATAGATATAACAGGTCAGGGTCCTAAAAATAGGCCAGGGGCCATTATGTTGTCAAACGGAGACATATCGTGCTGGGTGCGATGGTCTGATTCATTAGTGCTTTTGCTCAACGTTCTTATTTGGTACAAACAACAAAACACAAAATTAAAAAGCAGTCCCATAATTCTAAGAACACAAATGAAAATATTAAACCGTCTGAGCCACAGAAATTGATAGCAAACCTGACAAAAAAACTTTATCAGGAAACAGAAAATAGGTCTTATTAACCAGAACGGATTGATCAAATCTGCCTATTTTTTAAATCGGGGCAGATGTTGATATACATCTCCATTGTGTTGCGACACTGACCTTGATTCCTCAGTCCATGTGGTTATGGAGCATGTCTAAGGCAGGCGAACACCAGGAGATTGCGATCAGTTGTGGCCCTCACAAGTTTCTCAAGAAGCGAGAGAACACAAAATACGATGTTCTGATAAAGTCTTCCCCAGGTTAATTTGTTTCACATCTTTCCGGTGTGTCAGCAAAATAGGCCTTCCCCCACAAAGAAAATGATGTCCAGATATCAAGGGCCGGATATCCACTAGTTAGCTGATGTGTTTCACAATCCAACAGTGGCCTAGCATGACAAGCAGAACAATCGCTCAATCTCTCCTTGAGATATGTGGGGTACCACAGAATTAACACTTACTGCGTCACCCTGGCCTAGAGTAAGTATAGAGCAATATAATATCACACACAGGACGCTTTTTTAGAAACCTGATAATCAAGGCAAGATTGGAAAACAATCAACCTTTTAATTTTAATATTATTTGTTTTCTTCGCTTTTAAAAAGTTGGTTGTGTCCAATGGGAAATGCTCAAATGTTATTCCTTGCCATGTGGGTCAGTCAACAGATATACAAAGCTAACAAGCATACACAAGTAGATGAAAAGCAGCTTTTGCCAATGGGACTGTGGGCCTTATTTATGAAACAGAAGGAAGAGCTGCCGTGAGCTCCTCTTGCTATTTGGTCATTCTCAAACTGTGGTGTTCCGGTGCAGATATCAATCTGAACACCTGTTCTGAATAAGGATCTAACCTGAGAACAGAAATCTGCAAATTAAGCTTTCTGGGTTTAAAAAGGCAAACAGGAGAATGTGGAAGTTTCACAAGGTGACCCCTTAGTGTTCACTGCTAGAAAATGTGGCTCTCATAGTGCTCGGCATAGACCTTCATTGATGAAAAAGAACTCCAAAAAAGGGTCTACAGCAATTCTAAGGTTTTCCTTTTGACATGGCCCTTAGCCTTACACTAACACTCATACTGACCTTGACCTGTACACCAGCCCGGATACTATGCTCTTCTTCTATACAAACACCAATACTGCTTCTAAGCAGAATAACACTCTTGGTGGCCTTAATCCCACAGGGATTCAACCAAAAGATCTATATAACACAGTCTTTCTCAACCAGGGTTCCCTGGAACCCCAGGGTCCCTTGAATACTCTGCAGGGGTTCCTTGGCATTTTCCCCCATCGTGGGGGAAGTATAACAGAGCAAATTATAATAGGGGGTACTGAAAAAATAAGCACTAAATTGGGGGTCAGAATAATAATGAGTACATTAATAAAAAGCACTAGGATCAGGAGACAGTATAATGAGTGGCACTATAACAGGGGGTAGTGAAATAAACAGCCACACATACTTCTAAAGACCATGCCTCCTGCAAAATAAATACAGGGGTTCCTTGAGATCAAAAAATTGTTTGCTGGGGTTCCTTGAGATACAAAAGTTATTTGCAGGGTTCCTTCAGGGTTAAAAGGTTGAGAAAGGCTGATATAACAGGTTAGTTTCCTTGTATCATTTAGAGCTGCTCTTCGATTCCACATTTTGTGCATGAATGAATTGGAAATTGATGGAAACCTGTAGATTTGCATAGGATAGTACTCAATGGTACAGTATAACATTTATAGACATGAACTTATTAGTATGGTAGAAAAACATGTTTGACTGATCTTGCCACTGAATTTGATGAAAAGTTAGCTTTTTAGGGAAATCCATAAATTAAAGGCCTACCGGTATTTAATCAATCAGACCTACCTAATAAAGTAGATCATATTAACTGATTCAAATTGTGTAGTGCTACCTTATCAGTAACCCTAACAATAGCTTTAGCCACTTACTCTCAATAACCCCATGCATTAATAACTCTGCACAAGATTCTCTGAAGGGATCTGCCACTTGATGGCTGCTTTGCCCTTCAAAGTACTGCCATGCACCGGCTAAACATCACAGGGAGGGTGGGGCTACATACCAATATACAGCTGTATGTAGTTACTGTATATTAAGTATTTCTGATGCTGAAAGCAGGAAAATTACCTTAAAGGTGGATATCCAAAATAATTTACTGCATTCTTTAACAATAGCATGTCCTCATATCAGGCATTACAAAGTTAATATTTCTGATGCAGTTTTATAAATAGGTTTCATAGTTTCTAGTGGTAAGTCAACTTCCCCCAGCTTGAGTAAAGATGCCCATGGCATTAGAAATAGCACTACTGATGATGTTACACCTTGCGTGCATTGCTTAATAGAACAATGGGTTAAAAATAAAGTCTTGCATTCTCCCTTACAATACACCAAAATAATAAGATACAAAACTGCAGTCTCTCCTTGAACTATTCTCAAAGCACAAGGGTAATAATAGGGGATAGGCACCTCTGTCTGGCCCTTACATGTGAGCATCCCATTCAAATACCACAGCAATCCATTTCATTTATTTTCCTTCTAAACAAGTTCTTTTATCATGAAGCAATAAATTTGTCTCGGCTCTGGCAAATTTGTTGCGGGTGACAGAACACCGGCAAATTGATTAATCGCCCTTGTACACTGCAAAATGAGAAAAGCAAGGGATTATTATGAATTGCGTCCTTCTTATGCAGTGGAAAGTCATTATTCACAGAGCATATGCTTCCTGTACTCTCTTCCTGCTATGGATCCCATCTATTTACTGCAATGCTTACACAAGTCAACAAACATGCATTTATTAAGATGTGAGGGGGATGTTATTAGAAGGTGAAAAATAGCTCTTTATCAGATGTGTGCTGCCCAAGATCCTCCGTCTGCTGATAGGTTTTCCAGATTACTTTATACTACATGTAATAGTCGCTAATGCATGGGAAGAATAAGCTGTAAGTAGCAGCAATAGAAATAATTCAGCCCACCGTAATGTGCTTTGTTGTGCATTTTGTGCAGGCACAGGGGATGCAAGCAAGCATTTTTTTGTTGTTAGAGTACCACAGAAGCCCTGAAAACTGATGCAATCTATTATGCACATTGGTTGTTTAGAAACAAGTTGTTTTGCCCCATCCCTTGACAGCTGGATGGGGAGGTGAAAAAAAAAAATCTATAATGAGCCAGTAAAGAGTTTTAAAGCAGAACTGAACTCAGAACTTCCAAGCTGCTCTAAAAGATAAGCAATAGAATAATAATCTTTAAAGAAAAACATTTACTTGTTATAGCTTATAGGACTCCTACTGGGATTCTGCAGTGGTTGTTTCCTGGTGTCCTGGGAGCACAGAAAGGGTTAACCTCCTGTTCTTACATAATAGCTCAGAATTTGGCAGAGTCAGCAGACAGCTGACAACTCAAATTACACTAGCCCATTACTTACTTGCTGAGAAGGGATAATTAGACACAGTGGAATGGGTGTCGGGACACCCTGGAAAAGAAGAGTAAAAAAATCGGGAGCCCAAATGGTGTAGTATGTCAGTAACACTGAAAACAAGGACGGGTCTGTCGTTTGCACATAGAGTTGCCGTATCGCGCGGGCGTGCGCGGAGACAGGACCTTTATGCAGGGAGGAGGCGCGTCAGCTGACCGGCCGGTCGGCTGACGTCAGAGGAGACTCACGGCGCTCCGGATTGGTTGATTGTTGTGGGCGTGGCGGTGGGGTCTCCTCTGCTTCATAAGCCTTCTCTGTTCACTCGCAACTTGTCTGCTGTTGCGAATACTTATGTGCTAGCGCTCAGACCTTAGATAGTATCCGGTGTGCTTTGATCTGGGAGGAAACCAGGGATTTCACACAAGACTAGGATTATTGTTTACTGTTATTGATATTCTGTGTATAACTCTTGCTACTCTTGATTTTAAAGCGTGTGAATTAATTAAAGTGGTAACGCACCATTGGAGCGCTCTTTTTGTTCCTTTGTATCTCCTATATCAGCATTCTGGCACCACCCAGTTTAAGGAGCAGCACCGAAGGGAAAAACCATTTAAAGGGCCATACCCAACTGTAGCCAGCGCCGGTACTAATAACTTTTAGCTTTTTTCTTGTTTGGAACGAACCGGCAGCAAAAGCAAGGACAGATATGCCTGAAGCTCTGGAGGTTTTGGAACAAGCCCTGGAGGAATTAGAAGCAGAAGATACCGGAATGGAGACATCCAAATGGATAGGATTGAAAATAAGCATTAAATCCCAGTTGAAAGAAATTACGGAAAAGATCAGTAATGGGAATATTATAAATAACAACAATAAAAAAGAGGATCTATCAACATCAATACATATCCACTCAAAGGAGCAGATTTATGAGATGATTAATCTCTTCAGGGACTTGCGTCATGCGGACGCGCTTTACGGCTCTTTACGACAGGCTGTAGAGCAGTGAAACGCGTTGCAGTTACTTGTGGAGTAAGAATAAATTGTATTATTATGTTGAACAAGTGCGAATTGTCTTCATTGGGGAGGTAAGTCATCCAGTACCGCCCATTTTAGGATTTTAATGTATAGTGCTTTTAATCTTCTGGCGCCTCTGTAATTACTTTGAATACATCTGTATCCACTGGCTGGATGGGTGTGAACACCTCTTTCTATCTACGAAGAGCGACCTTTTAGCCTGAGCAGGGACAGGCCTAAATTCCCCGCCTGCGCAATTAGTGGTTGCCTGGAATTGGCAACCTATATTTGTGAGTATCATTCCTCATAACAATTGTCACGCAAAGTAATAACGATATCACACCATTGGGGCTCTTGTTTTCTTTCTTTTGTCTTTACATAATCAGTTACAGTGTTCTATAGTACCCACCAGCTCCTCTGGTGAGGTTTAGCTAAACTATTCTGTTACTGTTGCACCAAGCACTACATACCTCGTTGCTCACCAGCTATAATTGTATTATTGGTGATACTGCAGATCACCACATAATCAGGTATAACGTCTGTATTATTGGTGATTCTGCAGATCACACATAATCAGACATCTGGGTTGCTACACCAATCGTTACAGTGGCTTACCTCAATAAGGGCATTCTCATAGGAAAAAAGAGAATTTTATTTTTGCACAGGCAATTCATTTCACAGGTCTAAGCTCGCTTCCTCGGCCTCAGGCCAATAAGAGTGCCTAAAATCAACAAATGTGTATCGCTCAATACACACACTCTGTGGACAGAATATCTTTGAGATAAGTATACAACAATAAATAATAAACAATAAAATATAATATATAAGAATCATCACGTAATGGCAAACATGATGCTAAAAAACAATTGTATTCAAAATATGTAAGACGGAAGTGATAAGACATCGCCTATATCCATCTGCTATGCATGCATGTAATTGCCTGCGTATATCCGATGCATGCGCACTTACTTCCTGCCTTGCATGGGTATACACATATATATAAATAGATAGTTCCTGCGTGCATAAATATACACATACACATGTGTTCATGGATGCTCACTCATGCACACAGGTATAAGCCGCAATAATGGCATCTCTATATGTTACATTTCCACATAAAAATAGAAAGTACAATATGCCTGTGAATTCATTAAATCAAGTTAAGCCCACCATAGGCTAACTTTACAAGACAAATTAATCAATCAACCAGAAAAAAAGTAAAAGTAAAAACTTCTTCTAAAACGAACATAAATCAATGCACTAGGCATGCCTGTGGGCTAATACTATTTGCAGAGAAAGCTGGATCAAATCAACAGCATGCTTCTGCATGTTAAAAACAGGCATGTCACAGGGAATAAAACAAGTTTGGTGCTTAGTAAACAAAACAAGTGAAGGGGTGAATGGAAGAGAGAATTGAATTGAAAGTATAATTGAAAAAACAGAACTTACCAGAGTATGTAGAGCCAGTATGCATGGAGCGCTTCTGAATGTGACTGCTTGTGCTGGCTATAAACACCCTCTTCTTTACCTTCATTACCTTCAAACAGGGCCGGATTTAACATAAGGCACTGTAGACATGTGCCTACAGGCGCCTGCTGATGGGAAGGCGGCTCACTCCCCTCCCCTAGCACCTCCCTCCTTCCCTATGCAGAGTCCTGATGAGAGTGTAAATGAGAGGTTACTCACCCTGCTCTCGGCATTCCACTGATGAGATCTGCCCAGGCCCGGCCCGCTTATGAGGCGGGGTGAAACTTTTGCCTCAGGCGGCAAATTTCCAGGGGCGGCACCCGCCCGTCCGTGGGTGCGGGGAGCCGGCCGGCAAGCTGGAGGGGTAGCTGGCAGGACGGGGGTATTGGGCCTAGCGGCGGGGAGGGGGGTCGGACCCCCCCCCCCCCTCCCTCGCCTGGGTCCCCCGATCTGCGCTCCCCTCCAGCCTTAAATCGAAGCAGCCGCTATTTGTAAGAGGCACGGGCGGGGAGGACTCACCTCTTACTCGTTCCAGCGTGCGCTCCACTGACGTCACTTCCTGCAACGCTGCAGGAAGTGCCGTCAGTGGAGCACACGCTGGGAAGAGGTGAGTCCTGAGTCCTCCCCGCCCGTGCCTACTAATAGCGGCTACTTCGATTTAAGGCTGGAGGGGAGCGCAGATCGGGGGACCCAGGCGAAGGCGAGGGAGGGGGGGTCCGACCCCCCTCCCCGCCGCTAGGCCCAATACCCCCGTCCTGCCAGCTACCCCTCCAGCTCGGCAGCCCCCCAGAGGGGGGGGGGGGGGGCAGGGGCGACAATTTTATCAAAATTTGCCTCAGGCGGCAAAAAGTCTAGGGCCGGCCCTGGATCTGCCCTTCAGTCAGGAGCACCTCTTGCTACCTACTACTGAGGTTCCTCTAGCTACCTACTTGGGGCACATCTAGCTACTTAATATTGAGGATACTTCTGGCTACCTAATACTAAGGAGCACCTGTAGCTACCTATGATGGGCAAGGGATGTAGGGGAGAGGTGACAGCTGGGCCAGCCAGCACAATTGCAGTGCGGTTCAGTGGAGGTTTGTAGTTCGGAGTGAGCAAAGTCTAGGGTGCCAGGACATCTGTCCCTATAAGCTCCTGTGAGGTAAATCCGGGCCTGCATTCAAATACCTGCTTCTTTAGCCTCAATGTGGATAATTGGACAGGCTGTTTTTTATAAGTACACACAGGGTGGACACAGAGTTGATTTTTCTGTGTTCTCCTTGTCTCCTGTGCAAGAGTTGAAGTCTTTTTTAAGTAGTGAGAAAGAGTTGAGCCACACATTACATTCACAGGAAACTGAATATTACAAAGTTCCACATTTAGGAACATTTTGTAGCATTATGTGAAAAAGCTAAATATTTATGCTTGCACCTTAAAATGTCTGCACTGCACCAACATATTTGCATTGGAACATGTGGCTTCAACATGGAACATAGTTATTGGACAAGAAAAGTTTGAAATTAATGTTTGACCATTTTTATATGACAGTCATTCATTTTGACATTTCTAATATTTAAAAAGCTGTTTGGCTAATTTCTCCACTCCTTATCATATTTCAAGAATATTAAGACTTCAAAACCCATTTTATCCATACAGTAGAATAGATGTTGTCAATATCAGTCTGAAACATTCCTCCTAAAATGAACTACCACCATTAGACATGTCTTGTCCCCATACTAAGTTGCCATCCTTACCCCAATTTCCTATATATCCAAGAACAGGGTTGTAACTGCAGTACAAACAGCTATATGAGACTTCCAAATCTAAGATCATAATTAGGCAGTATATTCCCAAAATAACACCATAAGCAAGGATGTCCCCAAATCACATAATTAGGCAGCCGTGTTCTCCTAATAACAATTAGGTATCATGTCCCCAAAAAACACAACTAAATAAATTACATAATTGGGTAGTCGTGCTAGCCAAATAACAATTAGGCAGAATTTCCTCTAAAATATGAAAATAAGGCAGGCTGTCCCTGAAATATCAAGATTAGGCAGCCTGGCCCCTGATAACATTCAGCAACTAGGGGCTGATTCACATGTGCATCATTTGAATCTGCAGGTGGCGCTGTACTTATTTCCTGGGGCTGTTTGCTTTGAGTTTAGTACAAATCATCCCCATATAGGACTGGTAAATATTTCCTAATAACATCAACAATTTGTTCATATTAATTACTGTATGCAATGACAAAAGTACGGAAAAGCTCTCACCTTCCAATTCCTATCCTAATTGTCCAGTTAATCCCTACGATCTCTTTTTATGACAACACTCTTTGCTTGCGTAATAAACCAATGGGAGCATCTAGAGGTTTCCCACTACTTAGGTACGTATCCAATTTTTAACATTTTTCTCCTCACAGATTTGCTTTAAAGGGGTTCTTTCGCGAAAAAACTAAGCAGTTAAAAAATGTGACAGATGACAGGTTTTGGGCCAGTCCATCTTTTTAAGGGGGATTCTCAGGGCTTTCTTTGTTTTCAACAGCATTTCCTGAACAACAGTTTAACTGCCAAAATAGCAAGATACCAGCCGGCCTCCCTAATCACTTGCACACTATAATGTCAGTTAAATTTTGCAACTGTTGTTCAGGAAATGCTGTTGAAAACAAAGAAAGCCCTGAGAATCCCCCTTAAAAAGATGGACTGACCCAAAACCTGTTATCTGTCACATTTTTTAACTGCCTACTTTTTTCGCGAAAGAACCCCTTTAAATGCTCTCATATAAGCTAGATGAAATAAGCATTGCAGTTAACCCCTGCATAGTACAGAGCTGAACTGAAGGGATTTCCTTTTCTTCAATCATAGTGAAATTTCACTTTCAAAGCAATATATTAAAAATGGATAAAAATGCCTAAGTTTAACTGATCTCTAAATAAATGTCACCTAGCTACATTACTAGCATCCAGCGGAGACACCATCCTCAGTGATTGATGAAGTCAACAAAAGCAGATACTTCAAACATTCTTCATTCAGCGTTTGCAGATTGATTAGATTTTGTGCAAAAGCCTATCCTGCACATAAAACTTGAGCTTTGTTTTGGTCACTAGCAGATGAAACTCACAGCTTTGAAAACACAGCTGAAATCATAGCCACATAAAGTATATCTCTTATTGGGAATACCTGCTGCACAGAAACTACTATCCTTGGTTACATTACAGGTCAGCGCTTTCATTAAGGAGAGGGGGGTAATTGCCCTGGGTCCCCAACCTCCCCGTAATGGTTATGTGTTCCCCGGGGCCTCTGCACAATAGCAGCATTGGTATCTCACCTGTCCCAATGGTTGGCAAGCTGTTCCTTTCCTTTGTGCTCCTGGTCTTCATCCTGCTACTTGCCTTTAGTGACCAGCAGTTGTCATTACGTTTGCACATAACATGCACAGGCCACAAGAGGCAGACAGCAGGAAGAAGACAGGTAAGTTATGATGCTGGTATTGTGAAATGAGGGGGGAAGATAGGGGGGTAGCAGCTGGTTTGTTTGGCCCTGGCAGCTGAGTTTGCATGGGGGGAGGGGGGGGGGGACAGGTCACCTTTGCCCTGGGGCCCCATCGGACCTTGAACTGGCCTTGTCACGGGCTACCAAAATCTGGTAAACCAGTCATTAGCTACAATGTTTTCCCTATTTGTAACCATATAATGCATACGTAGCTCCAAACAATTTGATCAGGGTAGAAATCATAAAATATTAATCCTGTATTTACTGATAAATTTCCCAGCAATTATGAAGAACATTTGATTTTGCTCTTAATTTTGTGATGGTTTACTGAGTTTGGCCATCATTACAAGGATGTATTCATTTGCATAGCCTACTCTGACCTTGTGTATCTAAATACATCTCTAAAGTGGCCATACACAGGTTCACTGTGATCAAACTGACATCCGGCAGTGTATCAACTGAAAGCCTCATTGGGTGTGATACTAAATTTGAATCAAGCAGTGGAGAAAGCAGCAGCAGATTGGTAGCCGAATAATGTGGTACAAAGCTAGTAAGTGGTGCAGCTTGTCCAGTTCTCAATCATATTTCTGCTTACAGCCAATCAAAACAGAGTAGTGCTAGTTCCAAATCCAATGACTGACCACTAACTGGATAGAGCCACTATTAACCTGTGCCTATTTAGCTCTGCTCTTCTCTAGGCCCACACTATTCCTGATTGGACACATGTACGGTCACAGCAGATCCCATGAACGTTTTAAACTGATATTTTTTGTCCATCAAAATAGGTTTCTGTATCCGTCGCTGTCCATCATAGCATGTGTTTTGGGTTTTTGATAACAGGCAGCAAGGGAGACCTGATGACTTTCTGCTTTAGTATTGGGAAGGGTCTAGGTGAGGATTTTTTCCTTTGATTTCTAGAGTACCCACTGAGAAAAGTTGTGTGTACAGAAGCTGCAACTTTTTGTACAATTTTTAGCGTTTATAATGTCCAAACAAAAAATGTCTCATGTCTGATTTCCATTGAAATAACTAGTGAGGCTGGATATGGTCTATTTCTATAGACCCTTCATTATTGGCGAATCTAAGGAGCTATGGGCCACAGTGCGTTTTTTACATTGGGTTTTACATTGGGCCCCCTCAAGCGCTCAAACACATAACAATTGATATGCAGCACCAAAACCTGCCAAGGTCAGTTGCAGCGTCAGAGAGGTGTATAGCACCAATGAAAAGCTAATACTGCAGTTGAAGAGAGGCCATTATTGGGCCCCTCTGGTCCAGGGGCCCTAGTGCAGGCTAATAACTCTCATTATGTCGGTCAGCATAAGTACTGTACGCAGTGTCCAAAAGCGTCCTGCAAGACTCCTTACTTTGCGTTCCGTTACTGCAACAGAGACAACAGATACATTGAAAATGGACTTCTGCATGGGTCCTACAGATAACGTAGAATCCGTCAACATGTCCATTTATCCGCTTGTCTCTGCTCCGGAAAACCGTCCATTTTTTGGGTATTGTGTGAACCTAGTCTAATGGTCACATGGTGCGATTTTTGTAACAACTTATTTCATGGCGGACAATCGTTTTTTTACAATATTAAGTAAAATCATGGAATGAAAATTCTTTAAACAACGTTAAAAGGCGCCCGACTACTCGCGATGGCCATTCAAATTCGACGACTGTCATGACGGACCACTGAATGAGCAATCCCTCAGATCCCCATTGACTTCCACGCAAATTACTGTGATTGTTACACCTTATTTGCACCCATCATTCGTTTCCGCAGTACACATATGTGGATTCTGCTGAGATTGATTCTACGATCCATCTTCCGGTCAGTAGTTATCTTAATTCCGAAGCAGGTTATTTCGTCGCGCGGCGCCGAGTATCGTCCGTGCATCCAAGCTGTGCGCTGTCATAGCAGCAATGCTACGCTGCACGCCCCACGTAGCGCTAATTCACGGCTCCAGGTGGCTGCCAAACAGTTCGGCGCAGGGAGGGCCGAATGACAGCTCTCCCTGCTGCCGCTAAACTCAGAGGTGGCATTAAATACTATTCCCCCTATGAGTTGTCGCCAGGGCCGGATTACCAACCAGGCAACAAAAGCAGGCACTTGGGGCCCCATTCAGAGTCAAAGGGGCCCCATCAGCACATAAACCAGCCCTCGCCATCCTGTCAGCGGTGGCTGGATGGTATAATGGTTAAAGGGACTCTGAGCAGTGCAGTAACTATGGAAAGATGCATATCATTTTAAAGCTCTCTTTATCCTCTTTCCAATGATATATAAACCACCGCCCTATGCCTTTTATTTTTCGCTATTTTTGCGATCGAAATCTCGGCCACAGCAATTTCGATCTCGAAAATAGCGAAAACTAAAAGGCGTAGGGTGGCAGTTTATCTATCATTGGAAAGAGGAGAAAGAGAGCTTCAAAATGATATGCATCTTTCCATAGTTACATTGTATTACACAAAAAGTCGGCAGCTATAATTACAAACATCATGCTGGTAGGTGTGAGGATGTAATTAATTAGTTGTGGGTATGCTTAAAGGCATACCCACAGGCACTGTTCAGAGTCCCTTTAAGGGCTCTGCCTCTGACACAGGAGACCAGGGTTCGAATCTTGGCTCTGCCTGTTCAGTAAGCCAGCACCTATTCAGTAGGAGACCTTAGGCAAGTCTCTCTAACACTGCTACTGCCTATAGGGCGCGTCCTAGTGGCTGCAGCTCTGGCACTTTGAGTCCGCCAAGAGAAAAGCGCGATATAAATGCTATTTGTCTTGTCTTGTCAAATGATGCCGTGCGCTGCTGATTGTCTTCAGAGCCAGGCTCTCCTCCTAGGTCCCCTCTCCTGCTACTGTGCGCTCTGCCGCTGCCCACTCCTCCCTCCGTTCCCACAGAGAACCACAGCTGCAGCAAGAATGATAGCAGCAGATGGCAAATGCTCACTCACCTATCCATGATCCAAGCGATAGAGATCCCGTCATCTGAAACCCATCTGTCTCTTCTACAGTGCAGCCGCTCGCTCTGAACTTCCTGATTCTCAGATCAGACAGGAAGTAGGAAGTAGTAATAGTAGTAGTAACAGAGCGGCAGCACTCTAGAGGAGACAGATGGGCTCCGGATGATGGGACCTCTATTGCTTGGATCGCAATAGGTGAATGTGAGTCATCTGGTGCTGTCATTCTCCCCCGCTGTGGCTGCCTTCTCTGCTGGACTATCGTATTCACTGGGATGGAGGCTGCATGGTGGCTGTCTAGTTTGGGAGGAAATCGGTTGTTCGGTGGTGGGGGTGGTTATGTCATTCTGTCTGGGGAACGGCTTCCGGTTTGGCGGTGTCCAGAGCTTTCTGCTATTGCCAGGCTGGAGATGCAGGGGGAAAGTGCTGCTGCTGTGATATCTGGCGCCCTCTTCACAGGGGTGCCCCAGCCCCTGAGTGCAAATGTCCCAGCCATTTATCTCTCACTCTGCATTTTGCCGCTGCTATTCCCTGCATTGTGCACCCACAGAGGAAAGCGGGCTGTTGCCCATAGCAACCAGTAGCTCGGCTGCCCCGGTGTGTGCGGCATGTTGCTGTGCAGCTGCATCTTCTGATTCTATTACGACATAATGGGGGGGCCCAAATCAGTTACTTTGCTTAGGGCCCCATTTAGCCTTAACCTCCTCCCGCCCGCGTCACGCCAGCAGGCGTGGCCGCGGCGGCAGCCCCAGGACCGCCTAACGCCAATTGGCGTAAAGTCCTGGGGCTCTGTTTAGCATGAGATCGCGCGCATGGTGCGCACGCATCTCATGCTCGGAGGGCGGAGCTCCGCCCCGCCTTCAGTCTCCGAGCGGCTATTGCCGCTCGGGAGACTGTTAGACGGCGTGCCGTCTATTTACTTGGTGCAGCGCTGCGATGAGCAGCAGCGCTGCACTGGGGACAGCCGTGTGACACGGCTGTCCCCATGGGGGACAAGAGAGCGATCGGCTCTCATAGGCAGAAGCCTATGACAGCCGATCGCCGTAATTGGCCGGCTGTGGGGAGGGAGGGAGCGAGGGAGGGAAAGGAATTAAAGGAAGAGGTTTTTTTTTTTTAAAAAGTGACAACATAAATATTTATTTAAAAAAAAAATAAACATGGGGGGAGCGATCAGACCCCACCAACAGAGAGCTCTGTTGGTGGGGAGAAAAGGGGGGGGGAATCACTTGTGTGCTGAGTTGTGCGGCCCTGCAGCTTGGCCTTAAAGCTGCAGTGGCCAATTTTGCTAAAAATGGCCTGGTCACTAGGGGGGTTTAGCCCTGCAGTCCTCAAGTGGTTAATCTGGCTCTGGTTGTCGCAACTCGGAAGGGGAATAGTATTTAACGCCGCCTCTGATTTTAGCGTTGAACTGAACCGTGCCAGAATAATATGTACTCTCTTAATTCTGTGTAGAAGCTGACACACATTTGTTCAATACATATGTTACTATGCACTGGCTGGCATTCAGGGTAGGAACACACTAGGCAGAATTGCATATGCGTTTTCCACTATGTGCTGTGGGGAAAACTCATGCGATTCTGCCTAGTGTGTTCCTTCCCTCACTCTCTGCAAGACTGCAACACTCACTTTATAAATGGCAAATATTGGCTAATGCAGGCAAATAGCACAGGTGAATATCCCTGGATAGATCTCATCCTGTGCTTTATGCAGCCGTTAAATGGCCAGACAGGCAATCAGATATAGTAAATGTCCTCATGCACAAGTTCCCTCTTTCCTCATTTAACTTCCAGCAATTGATTAGAGAGTGCATTACTGGGATAAAAAGGACAAGTCACAGTACGATCAATTCTTTTCACACAATCCAAACTACCAGATCAATTAAACGCTCAGTTATTCACGCTGCTAGGAGATGATTATTCATTTATTTGCTAGAGAATAAGTCACTGGCACATACAGACATGTAAATCAGATTCTGACCTGTGCAAATACCCATAATTCTTACATTAACTATCTGATTCACTTGAAATTAAAGAAATTGGAAGGTAGACATTTAAATACAAAGTTAGGAGGTCTAAAGGGCACTCAAGTAAACACATTTGTTTTTTTTTTGTAACCTAAACCTATAACTTCTTCACTCTTATAATCAAAAAGCTGCAAAACATTGAACATGTATTCTACATACTATAGTTATATTTTCTTATTTAAATACAAATAGTATCTAGGTGGGCATCTGTGGAGGAGTAATCAGACAGTCATTCAGTTGTAGCACATACAGGAAGCAAAAGTGAGACAAAGGCCCTTATTTAATTCACTTTTTTTGCCTAAATTTTCTCCTAGGAGATAATTTTTCATCTTCTGTTAACCACTTGACCACTCCAGGTTGTATTCCCCTTATGGACCAGAGCAATTTTTACCTTTCAACGCTCCTCCAATTCATTTGCCAATAACTTTATCACTGCTAATCACACCTAAATGATCTATATCTTGTTTTTTTCACCACCAATTAGGTTTTCTTTGGGTGGTACTTTTTGCTAAGAATTATTTATTCTATATGCATTTTAACAGGAATAATAATAAAAAAAATGGAAAAAAATCATTATTTCTTAGTTTTCAGCCATTACAGTTTTAAATTAAAATGTGTGACTGTGGATGAAAACCACTGAGGTTAAGATGAAGTCTCAAGTGGTGTAGATATACTGTACTAAAATGAGGAACTGGTTAAAATAACTTTTCAAACCAGTACTGCCAAAATTATTTTCTTGCTTACTGGTGGCTTGAAAGGAACAAATAAACGTATGCTGGGAATACACCATGGGCTTGATTCACTAACCGGCACTAAGTGTTAGCGCCGGAGTAAAAAAGAGTTTTTCGGCGCTAAGCCGGTTAGTGTGCCTTATCTAAGGTTAGTGTGCCTTATCTGAGGTTAGTGTGCCTTAAGTAGCTTTGTGCACACTAAATAGCTTTGTGCACACTAAAAGATGGACAAAGCTACATCGCAAACTGCAGATAAGGCACACTAACCTCAGATAAGGTTAGCGCTGTAGTTTGTGCCCACTAAGTGATAAGGCACACTAACTGGCTTAGTGCCAGTTAGTGAATCAAACCCCATATGTTTTTACCCCCGAAAGATGGGTTTGATAGATAATTTCTGACATGTCCGATATTCCTTCTGATCATTTTTTGGCTCTATTTCTCATAGAAGTGAATGGAAAAAGATAAGAAAAACGAACGGAAAATAAGAGAATCGAGCAGAAAAAACGATCGGGTTGAAAATTGAGTGGAAAAACGTATCATGTGTACCCAGCATTAGGGATAAAAAGTGGATTGAATAAGGATCAGGCTGTACAGTATGTAAAATTTAGTAAATTCTTAATTTATTCACTGGGGCCTACTTAAGATTAAACTCTTTTTTCTAACCAGATTATCTCGATTTTCAAGGCCACCTTAGTCATTACCTCATCACATGAATCAACATTTGCTGGTTTGATGTGAGCAGATTTAGCAAGTGTTTGAAATTCTAATTAAACAGAAAATTCAGATTTTTCAGAATAGATATCTATACTAAAGTGAAAGGGGAAGGTTTCTTTAAATTTAGAGGACACTGGATACACAACCTCACTTGTAGGACTCCTGACATAATCCGTATATGGTTTTAATATGCACCCCTTATAAATGATTGTCCAGCACAATGTAGCATTTTGACAGTTCTGTATAGTGGTCCATATCTTAATGTTTATGTAGGTTTCCTCTGGGCACTCGTTTCCTCCCACAGCCCAAAAATAAAATGACTAAATATGCCTTTCTCTCCCTCTCTCTCTGAAGCAGACTTTAACAATAATATCCCAAGCCTTCACATGTATATTGTTTGAGTTTATAAGCCTTGCTATGTATATTGTTTGTAACCCATACAAACAGTGGCAGAACTAAGGAGTTTGGGGCCTCCAGTGCGAGTTTTACATGGGGCCCCAAGCACTTTATTGATATGGAGTCCCAAAACCTACCAAGGACAGCTGCAGTGTCAGAGAGGTGTAATCAGAGTAAGGAAATAGTTTGTTAAAGCTGACTACTATTCAATGCACTTATAGAGGTCTTCATTATCAGCTAGCAACAATAAAAAGCTAATAAGATACATGAAGGAGGGCCCAAGGGCCTGGTGCGGTCGCAACTTCTGCACCCCCTATTGCTACTCCACTGCATACAAACCTTTACTGTAACACCTTTAGGGCCTGTTTCCACTACACGCAGATTCTGCATGCAGAAAACTGACTTTAATGAATGTCTATGGACCTGTTTCCACTGAACGCGATTTTTCTGATGCAGATTTCCCATAGGCATTCATTGGAGTCAGTTTTCTGCATGCAGAATCTGCGTGTAGTGGAAACAGGCCCTTACTGTAAAGCCTTTACTGTTTACTGGAGCTTAGTCTGGACCCATAAGCAATTCACTATTTCATCTGAGTTTTCTCTTAGTAGATAATTTTTCATTTTCAATTTAAAATAACTTTCTAGCACTTTTCAACTAAAAAAGTACCAAAAAGTAGTTGAAAAGGTACTATCAAAATGATTTTGAGTGTTTTATTGCTTTCTGGTGGCTTAAAGGAATACTGTAGGGGGGTTGGGGGAAAATGAGTTGAAGTTACCCGGGGCTTCTAATGGTCCCCCGCAGACATCCTGTGTTGGCGCAGCCACTCACCGATGCTCCGGCCCCACCTCCGGTTCACTTCTGGTATTTCAGACTTTAAAGTCTGAAAACCACTGCGCCTGCGTTGCCGTGTCCTCGCTCCAGCTGATGTCACCAGGAGCATACTGTGCAGGCCCAGTATGGTCTGTGCCTGCGCAGTACACTGCTGGTGACATCAGCGGGAGCGAGGACACGGCAATGCAGGCGCAGTGGTTTTCAGACTTTAAAGCCTGAAATTCCAGAAGTGAACCGGAGGTGGGGCCGGAGCATCGGTGAGTGGCTGCGCGGGCACAGGATGTCTGCGGGGGACCATTAGAAGCCCCGGGTAAGTTCAACTCATTTTCCCCCAACCCCCCTACAGTATTCCTTTAAAAGGCATTTTATTGACAAGTTTAAAAATGTCAACTTGGAGCAAACTAAGGAAGAAAAGCGAATTGCATATGGGCCCATGAGTGAAATAATCATGGTTGCTTGCTGGATATAGGGACAGCTAATTCAATGGTGACCAGAAAGGCAAATACTCAACGGGAGGACTTCAGCCTGCTGACACTTCCTGCTCCTCCAGCTGAGAAATGTCATTCTTAAATGACATCTAGTTATTGTAAGCTTGTGCCTCTGTAATTGTCAATATCAATTTCCCTGTAACTTTAATTTATAATAACATACTTATTCCTACAATATATCTTCTTAAAACAAACCTGAAAAAACTCTAAAAGATCAGCACTTTGTAAGTATTTTTCCAGTACAATTTGCATCCAGCTAAGAATTTCTAAAATTCTCAGTAAGCTTAAAATCAGAATCAGAATTTCTATATTTCGCCAAGTACAATGGGGGTTGTACCCGGAATTATTTCTGTCACGTACAGGGTCGGCAATCGTACAGTAAATAAACGTGCAGTACATATACATTGCGTAGGCGTACATAATACCCAGACCATAGTGGATAGGCTCTCAAGGGGTCATTTAAGTGCTATGTGAGCGGAGCTGCCACATTCTCTGCAGCACTCAACAGCTCACAGTGAATTGGATGCCCTGCAGAATGTCCTAAGGAAGGGTAGGAGAGAGAGGAAGAAAGAAAAAACAAGGTAAGAAATAATAAAAATAGAGGCAAGACAGAGAGTCCCATGGGGCTGTAGCTTTAACATGGCTGGCCAGTGGCCTGGTTAACTGTCCCTGTGGCCACGCTCAGAAAAATCAGTCTGCTGCGGTTAGTTACTCAGGAGCGGTTGGCGGCCAGAGATGGACTATTTGTGGCATGGTGGATGAGTGCAGGATCTCCAAGGCCATGCAGGCAGGACTGCAAGGATTAATTCCAGGCCATGGCTCAGGCAGGTGGCCCTGGTAAGTTGGAGGGGGTGCAAAAACTGGCGGCTGGCAACAGGTCCGATGAGCAGGCAAAAGGTCTGATGAGCAGGCAAAAGGACAGATGAGCAGAATCAGCAGGGCCGCTGTGGAGTAGCTCCAAAAACTATGCTGCCGATGTTCTGTGCTGAGTGTTGACACCAAGGCAGGCAGCCAATCACCAATGGACAGCTGATGGACAGGAGCTGGGGCGGGAGCCACCAGTATTAAAGCTCCAGTATTGTCAGATCTGACAAGATTGGCCACATGCTTGTTTCTGGTGTTATTCAGACAATACTGAAGCCATATAGATCAGCAGGGCTGCCAGGCAACGCGTATTGTTTAAGAGGAAATACATATGGCAGACACCATATTCTTCTCACTTCACTTGTTCTTTCAACTTTTTAATTGCTAGTATCCTACCTTAGAGGTGGCTGCTCAAAAGTCAGAAAACTCCAGTGCACAGTGCTTTCTAGATGAGAAATGTTAAGCAAATAGCAGATATTATTTCCCGAGCAGCAGGGCCAACATCTGACAGCTATGTTTGCCTCCAGAGTACAGTATATTTGCCCACCCACCCCTCGGTCCCCCAACCCTGAAAAATAAGAATAAAATTCTCTTTGATACACTTGCTTTTGTAAGTGTGGCATGCAATGCCTGCAGTACACAGGATGCCTGGAATAAGCGAGGGAGAATTTAATTACCCCTTCTGATGTTAGGCAGGCGTCTGAACTCGGCACATATTTATAGCAAGCTTCTCATCCTTGTAAATTTGCTCACCTTTGAGGTTTTTTTTTTATCTAAAGGGACGGAAGACTCTTTTGCCCAGGGAAGACTTTCTTACGCCAGTAGCTTTAGCCTGGAAGTTTTAGAGAATGGTTTTGAAAATGTGTGTGTTCAGCTAATAAGTTGCAGTTTTGATCGTGGTTCCAGGAATAAGACAGAACTCGCATGGAAGGCAGAGAATAGTCAGGCAGATAAATTCAGCGCCGTTTATCTGTAGCTGCTTTTACTCTGCTAGCATTAAATAGCGCATACCTCACCACTGACCATGTACAATCAGGAATGATATAGACATCACAGTCTCATTGATCTTTTACTACCGCTGCCTTCTGCCTTATTGAAGTATATTGAAGTATGAAACACCAGATCGCTGTATCCAAACTAGGAGCTTTTATAATGTCTCAGTAGCTGAGTACCCTTTTAAATACTTGCTAATAATCAAATCATTTTATCCTAAGTCTGACAATCACAGACAGGTGTATACCTGAGAATAACAAGCTTTAAAGGACAACTGACCTGTAGGAATGATATGGAGGCTGCCATATTTGTTTCCTGTTAAACAATACCAGTTGCCTGGCATCCTGCTGATCTTTCATGTATCAGCAATGTCTGAATCACACACCTGACACAAGCATGCAGCTATCCAGTAAAACGTAAAGGAAAACTAAGGTAAACACAATTATAGCAGATTTACTTACCTGGGGCTTCCACCGGTCCCTAGAAGCGTCCATTTCCCTCACTGCAGTTCTGCCTTCAGCCACTCTTCTGGGGTTCCCTCCGTAGCGACCACCAACTTAGCCCGGTCGGTGGTATCTGCGCATTTGCTAGCGCCTGGACACGGCACACGTGAGGGGGAATTAGGCATAAGGAGCGTTCTTCACATAAGTACTTCACCTGCACAGAACACGCCAGCCGCTTATTACGGAGGCAACTCGAGAAGAGTGGCTGAAGGCAGAACTGTGGCAAGGGACACAGAGGAGGGGCAGGAGGAAGCCCCAGGTAAGTAAATTTGCTATAATTATTTTCACCTTATGTATGCTTTAAGTCAAACTTCTGATATCCAGCAGGAAAGCCAGGTAATCTGCATTGTTTAAAAAGAAAGAAATATGTTAGCCTTCATATCCCTTCCAGGTCAGTTGTCCTTTAAAGTCTTACATGTGCATTGATGCCCATGTGACTTGGATAGAGGAGATGCTGACAGATACTTACCCACTTATCTCCCTGAGAAGAGTGGGGTGGGGCATTGTACAGTACATATGCCCTTTGTGCATAAATACTTTTTATTACCTGGCTGGTTGGGTTTGAAAACCTACCTTCCTGTGCCAATGGCAAATGCTGCAAGGCATTTTGTCTGCTGTACATACTCCTCCCCCGCCCCATCATCAGCCAAGTGAGGTAATTAAGCAAGAGCAGGGAAAGGGCATTAGCCTGAGCACCTGACACCCCCCTTCCCCCTCAATTTACTATCTCTGCTGCAGATAAATTAACTCATTGTGGCCAGTACTGCAGCTCAGTAGAGTATTATCATCTTCCTACCCCAACTGCCTGGAACTACGCCTGGCTCCAATGTGGCCATACACCATTAAAAAAAAAATGATTTTGCAGTTTTTAAAGGTTACTTGAGATGGCGAGGGGAAAAAATATATACATACCTGGCTGGGACTTCCTCCAGCATCCTCCAGACCATTCGTTCCCTCACCGTCCTTCTGCGCCACCTGGATCATCTGCAACTGGGCCAGTCGGCGCAGGTGCATTCTTTCTATTAAAGTCTATGTTCAGTCTCCATTGCAGTTCACACTCAGTATAACGCATTATAAGATTTGAGTTATGTAACTGACCACTGTGAACCTAGCCTAAGTGTTATCTACATGTTTATTTTGACAGTAACTATAGGTACAGACTGCACCAAAAGGTGCAAACACTTTGATATGATATTACGGTGTAAAATGGTATACATATAGCTAATGATTAGCTACATATATTTCAGCATGCCTGTTCCCTCCATGTCACAACGTAATTTCATTTTCATATAATACATTGAAGCAGACCGTGCACCTGTCTCTTTAAGCGCTTTATTCAGTCCTTTTGCCAAAAGTGAAACATTAATACATGTCACATGAAGATACATCAAATCTGGATTGATGAAGGTGTCGGGGTGCGCAGGGATTAGGTGACCAGGGACTTGACGGTCGGCACTACAGCCGTTTCACGCCAGATCGGCGCTTGCTCTGGTGCTTATGTCCTTTGGAATTTCATTTTTAATCACTGTGAAAATCGTTGTTATATTGCTCATTGGGAGCTATTTTAGGAGGTTGATAGTTAGAGGATAGGGTTAGATGGATAGGATTAGGTGTCAGAAAGAAATATACATTAGAGGTGATTAGGGTCAGGCATCAGGAAGAACTGAACGTCTGTAGGGAGTTTGCAGACATCCAGAAGGGGCATATTGGGAAGAGGTTAAAGCGGACCAGAACTCAGAACTTCCTCTATGTTCTAAAAGATACACAACACCATAATAACCTTCAGGCTGGGTTCACATATGACATAGCATGAAAAAGTAGTGTTTTAAGATGGTGCATTTGCGATATTCTATTGCGTTTTTACTGCCTTTTGCGGGGTTTTTTTTACGCAGATGTGTTTTTCATGCGTTATGCGTGTTTTAATGTGTTTGCTGTTCCCTAATGTAAAACGCATATGCGTTTTTTCTTTTACTTTATGCAAATCACTATGAAGACAACAGGAAGTGGAAACACATCAGAGAGCTTTACATTTTAATTAAAAACGCATAAAAAAACGCAATGCATATGCGTTACCATAGACTTTCATTATGTGTGTTTTGGCAGCCAGCCTGCATATTATGCAACATTACCAGCATTTGCAACTGTACAACTGTACAGCTTCTTCTGTGTCCCATAAACTAACATTGCTGCATAAAACAAAGCGTTTCTGCTATGTGTGCAACCAGCCTCAAAGAAAAACATTTATTTGTTGCAACTGATAGAAATCCTGCAAAAAAATCTGCAGTGTGTCTACATCCTTCCAACTTTTCTGCTGTCATGGAAGCAGACACAGGGTTAACATGCTGCATTTACAAATTAGCTGCTCTGCCGAGGACTAACGAGATTCCAGTGTGGATACAGCCGAGAGATCAAATTACACTTGTGATTAGTCACAGATGAGGGGGAATTAGACAGACTAAACTCGCTAAATACTTACAGGATGGATTCATCTGTGTTTTGCTTGTGCCCTGTGCATGAATTCAGGTCCACTTTAAGAGAGGAGGGAGGAGAATAGAATTGCTAGTTGATGGGAATAAGCGGAAGAAACCCTGATAAAACTGCCAAAGGTAGAATATAGATAATAGAATTTTAGGAATATTCTAATGATTGGCCTCATCCAACACCTACAAGAAGTGGTGCTTCAATCATACACACCCCTGAGGCTCATTGTCATCACTTAATAATGTCCCTATAGGTGGTGGTTCATCTAGACCACAGGTGTCAAACTCTAGGCCTGGAGGGCCAGATCCATGCCAGTGTTTAGGATGGACTGAGAAAGAGAGGAATGTGTTCTACCTGATGGACCGCACCTTTCCTGATTCAGATCCATCAATTAATTTGAGCTGTGTCAAAAATGTGTAAGGACCTCGGCCCTCGAAGGACCAGTTTGACATCCCTGATCTAGAACCACTGGTGTCACAGCGCAAACAAAAACGCAAGGCCATTTACTTCATGAAAGCCGTTTTTTGACTGATTGGTCACGACGGTACCAAAAATCATAACTGATCACTCGTGGTCACAAGCAAACTGCAAGGGAGAATTAGTCTAAGCTACATAAAGATGGTAGATAGATATCACTAAAAATGTTGTGATTGCTTTAGGTGACAGTGGTAATGTAGACGGGAAATGCCAAGCAGGAGTCGGAATCCATTTTCAGTTCCTGCTTTATAACACACAGTGCACTGATTTGATAATATCTCTGCTGGTTGACTCTGTGTAGACTGTAGAGCATACAGTTCTTTTAGGACAGCCCATACAAGGAAAGATATATCCTGTGAAAGTATCCCAACATGAATAAGTGGTTGTACCTCTGGAAGTATCCCATGTCAGGGAATAGAAGGATTGTCCACCTACACATGGTTCCTTTCCTGATTGATGTATGAGGAGGTGGCTGCAGAAGAAGAGGAGATTGTGACTTATCTGGTTAATGGTTAACTCCTGCAAAACATCCCCAGCCCCAGAGACACATTGTGCATGTTTGCCCAGCAGCATCCTGCTGAGGTAGCACAGAGGACCTGATTGAACAGAGACCATCCCTGCCTTTCAGCCATAGAATAGGACACACACTGGAGAAGCTGGTCAGCAGAAATTAGACATGAGCACAAAATATCCCAGACGAAATGCCTGAGATTCCTGCAACATCTAAACAGTATCCAAGCACATCCCTAGTAGAAGTTATAAGGAACTCTGCAATGCAATTTGGATGTGTAATTGGAATGTTATAGCAAGTGGTACAAAATATATCTCCAATTGTAGCGCAAACATATTAACCTTTTGCGAGATCAGCAAATAAACAAAATAAGTACATGGTCCCCATCCACACTAATTAGTCTTCTGGTGGTACAAAACACCAATATGCTGCATGTAACACGTGAGGCATGAGGAAAACTCATTCTTCCCAGTGAAAGAAGTTCATGCCAGCTCACTCATTTCCACTGCTTTATAAATTTGGTGTCCTGAAGAAGTCGTTATTTCAGACAATAATTATATTTTTCTGGCAAACAGCTTGTTCGCTTTTTTGTAGAGTGACCCTTTAGGGTCTTTCCTCTGTGTCATTGTTGTGAATGGCCAAAAGCTGCGTCACCTTTTCACATTATTATAGATAAATGGAACAGTTAGTTGTGGAAAGACATGCAGATATAGTTATCATGTAACTTGAAAGTTTAGGCCTTGTCTCCATCTATATGGTTTGTTAGCATCCTAATGGAACAAAAATGTGCTTGCTAATGAGAGTCAGTGGTCACGTTCCCATTAAAAGCAAATTTTCACTCAAGTTCTACTGCACAAATAACCCCCCCCTCCACCAACAACCTGCTGTATTTTTTCACATTTTTTATATATTGCTGTATATTGGTATGTAGCCCCACCCTTCCAGTGAAGCTTAGCCTAGGCTATGCGCAATTCTCCTCCCCGAGCATTCTGGGTGACCAGGAATTATTTTACTGGTTTCAGAGTTCTCGGAAACAAACATTCCCCAGAGCTGCACCTGACAGGGCTAAAGAGATACATTTCAGAATCAGGTAAAGGAAAGATTTTACAATGGGCAAACACTGACTAAATCATTTTCAAATGAATGTTGCAATTTTATTCATTATGCTATATTCACAACAGTTCCTCTTTAAGACATGCGGGCTTGAATATTTATGGATTCCAGTAGGATTCCAACCGTCACCAACCCAAAGCCAATTTAGATTACTATTTAACCAGGCATCGCTTCTTATCCGGAGAAGGAAAGAGACTCTTCTCGGTGACCTACAGCTTGCGCAATGCATGTCTCACGTTCCCTAGTGATGAACAGAAGGGTTAAATGTAAAAAAGGAAAGGCCAGCCAGCCGAGGCTCTTCTCTTGTTAATATGGTGTCATTAAGACGCTGTCCCACACAGGTTAATATAATTGGGTCTGCGTAGGATCGCTGATCCGCAGCCAGTTACTGCACAGAACAAATGACATTTAAGTGTGAGATGTAGAAGTTGGCTTGTTATCCCTGGGACAGGAACGTCACTTCTGTAAAGGGGACAAGGATAAATTGGCTGGGAAGTAGGGAGGACAGAGTACATTTATTAGAAAGGAAAGTTAACACAGTAGGGAGTGCTGTGATTATCTCTGCTCAGACTTCCACACAGATACACATATTAAACCTCACAGATAAGAGAGAATACAGATATACAATGAGACAGCGTTACTTAATGTATAGCAAGTAGGAAAATAAGTCGCTTACACCTGCACAAGGACGTACCGCACATCAGTCCTTGAAGTTACACGGTTTTAATTAGCGATTGTTGAAAGAGAACAAAATGTAGTAATGATCTCACATGAATAGTAACAGCGCTGCACAGAGCGCACATCCACTGCCAGAGGTATGATTCTGACCACTTTACTGTTCTCCTAGGCCCATATTCAATTTACTTTTTCACCTAGGTGATATTTTTACACTTTATCAATACATTGCCTTTTAACCCAACAGCAAGCAAGAAAATACTCAGAATTATCTTGACAGTACTTTTTCACCTACTTTTTTGGTACTTTTTTTTTCAGTTGCAGAGTGCTGAAAAAGTTATTTTAACCACTTTAGCCGCAGGGACATGAGCCTCACATCTGCGGCAGGTGCTGCTACAGCTGCAGGCACGTGAGGTTCACATCCTTGCAGTTTGGGGGGGGGGGGGGCTGTGCAAGTGATTGTGTGGACGGAAGCCTGCAATCGCGATGCTCCCGGTGTCAGGGGGGAATTGGTGGCAAGTCCCTTGAGCCAATCCATTTTTGGCCGGTGAGAATGATTACTGTTTTTGTTCAAAAACAGTGATCATTCTTAAATAGTGCCACCACGCTGCCTCCTTCTCGCTCGTTTCCGCCGCTCCCGCCCCCGATCGAACAAAGTTCCCATTCATCTCCTCTCAGGTCCACGTAATCGCAGACATCAATGAGTTGCCTTAAAGAAAAACTGTGACCAAAAATTGAACTTCATCCCAATAAGTAGCCGATACCCCCTTTTACATGAGAAATCTATTCCTTTTCACAAACGGATCATCAAGGGGCTCTGTATGGCTGATATTGTGGTGAAAACCCTCCCACAGGAGACTGTGAGGACCATGGTCCTGGCAGTTTCCTGTCTGTGAACCTCACTGCATTGTGGGAAATAGCTGTTTACAGCTGTTTCCAACTGCCAAAAAAGCAAGCTGCAGATATTTCCAGTAACATCACCTTCCAGTAGTACAAATGTCACCATGTGATAAATGTCAGAATGTAAATCAGGGAGAGGAAAGCTTTTACAACGGGCAAACACTGACTTAATAATTTATACATAATTATTGTAAAAATGAAGCACTTTTTTATTTTATTATTTTCACTGGAGTTCCTCTTTAACTTAAAAACTCCCAGGAAGTGATCGTTGAACATATACAAGGGCTACACCGTATGTCTGCTGGGTGGTAAGACACCGAAAGTAATCTATCTAATGTTTCAACGTGCTGTTTCTCAAGCTGGGATTTTGATTGTTGGTGTGGTGCTGGAAAATCGGGTTATTTCCATATTGCATTGCAGCTATCCCTATCTCCACACTCTGCTAGTTATCTGGGTTTGGTACCGGTACCAGAATGAATGGAGTGTGTGTGGGATTACTGTGTATGATGATTGTGAGGAGTGCTCCACACTGTTTTAAGTGTTTTTAGGGTATGTTGAGATGATTGTCATTTTTGATACTGCTGATTTTTGATACAATAAAGATGTTTTTAATTTTGTAATCCCAGAACGGCAGCATAGTTGTTTTATTTATGGTTGGTCCTAATTATATATGTGCCTGGCTCTTCTACTGACCACATATGCTATTGCTCTGTTGCTATTGCTTGATGAAGCGGGATCAAACCTGCGAAACGCGTTGCATATTTGGAGTTCATAAATAAAGTATATTGACTGTCTTTACTACAGTGTTGTGTGTCTACTTGGAGGAGGTAAGTCCACCACTACCTCCTCTATTTACCAAGAATTTGGTTTTTAAGCTCATTTAGCTTCCTTTTATCTTTTTGGCGCCTCTGTTCTCCTGCATAATACTAATTATATATGTGGCTAGTACACTTGGATATGTTCTCACATATGTTTTTTTAAAAAAAACTCTCATGTATACTTTTGTGTATATATATAATTATTATGGTATGCTGAGCGTCCACATATGTATATTTTCTTTATTTTTAAGCACGTTACTTTGACCTGAGGAAGCGGTTTACACCGCGAAACGCGTTGTCCGAAGTGCTTTTACCAATAAATCTACCTGACTATTTTCTTGAACAATGTCTCCTTTTATAAGGTAGGCTGATTAAATTATATCAACTTATGCCATATATGAGTATACGACTAACATCTACAAAACATACAACAAAAGCGCCTCCTACTCTTTTGGTATATATGTGGCTGTTCCTGTATATACGGTGTTGGTGTATACAGTTTTTGGGCACAAGAATTGGTGAGTGAGATAGTGTTTTCATATTTTTTTTCCCACTTTATTTTTATTAAGTTTTTCAAAATAAACAGAGAAAATAAGTAGGTGGCATTGTCCAGGTTACAGAGATAATATTTTCAACTAACATCTGACAGAAATGCTTTATATTAACGCAATATAGGCCATAGGTGAGAAAAGAGCCCGGAAGTTCATATCCTGTGGCCCATGCATTCCAGGACAATGCAAACTTTGTGGGGAAATAAAAGATAAAAGAAAAATAAACGAACAAAAACTGAAAAGAAAAAAGAAATAAAGAAAAGAACAAAATCAAAACCGCCAGTTGAACCTTAACCAGGACTGTCTTAACCGGGAGCAGAAATACTTCATGATCAAGAAGGTAGATATCATCAGTGCTCAAGGATGCAGCGAGGTCCACGCCTCCCATGGTTCCAAAATCCTATCAAAGGCCGGCATAGTCTCCCTGATGTAAGAGGTCATTTTCTCCATTATATATATAATTTGAATTTTATTAACCAGCTCTGGTTTCGTGGGGGGGGGGGGGGAAGGGGAGGGGATTTCCAGTACTTAGCCAGAAGGGCTTTTGAGGCGTTGCATATTTGGCCAAGTAGTTTGTTCTGATGTCTGGAGAGCCCAGGGGCCAGACTATGAAACGGGGCCGACCAAGGTTCAGGACGGATTTGTTTCCCAAGAACCTCAGAAGCCAGAGAGAAAGATATGGACCAGAAATCGACCACCAGTGGGCAGGACCACCAACAATGTAATTGATCAGCAGAAGACATAAATCTGTTTGGGTCAACCCCCATTTAGCAAGCGTTACCGGGGTCCTAAACCAGTCATACATCAGTCTGCAATTCCTCTCTTTGGTTACTATATGTTTGGAAGAGCTAGCTATAGCAGAGAAAATGACCTACCATTGTTGTTCATCTAGCGTTGCCCCGAGCCTTTCCTGCCATTTAAGCATAGCCTTGGAGGCCCCATCGTGCTTGGCATACCAGAGGTCGTAATACATGGAAGATATAAGGCCTTCCGGAAGAGGGTAAGAGCAATAAGTGGACTCGAGGTTACATTGTGTAAAACGTAAACCCTTTGCCTTTCTGGATTGCATAAAATGGTGGAGTTGCATGAACCTGAATCTTTCTGTGTTAGTAATCTGGTGTTTCTCCTGTACCTGAGACCAGGAGAGAATAGAGCCCTCTGAGAGTAATGCTGCATACACACTTGAGATAAAAGTCTTTGGAAAAGGCAAGATCACAGACCAATTTTACCCCCTTCCATGTAGTATGAGAGCCATACTCTACACAGTCTATTCTATGGAGCTGGACTCCCCATCAGATAAAATCTTTGCAAGATGCTGCACACAAAGATGCCCGTACACATTCAAAAGATCATTATCTGCAAAAGATCTCTTCCTGCAATAGATCCATTCCTGCAAAATGCATTCATAGTCTATGAGATCTGCAAATCCTCATACACACCTTGTTTAACAGACTTCATCTGCATATCTGGCAATCATCTGCAGATCTGAAAATCCATCCTGGTGGGTCTGATCTGCAGATTATCTGCAGATGATTGCCTGTTAAACAAGGTGTGTATGATGATCTGTAGATCTCATAGACTATGAATGCATTTTGCAGGAATGGATCTATTGCAGGAAGCGATCTTTTGCAGATAATGATCTTTTGAATGTGTACGGGCATCTTTGTGTGCAGCATCTTGCAAAGATTTTATCTGATGGGGAGTTCAGCTCCATAGAATAGACTGTGTAGAGTATGGCTCTCATACTACATGGAATGGGGTAAAATTGGTCTGTAATCTTGCCTTTTCCAAAGACTTTTATCTCAAGTGTGTATACAGCATAAGTCCGACACAGACACAATCCCCTCATTCCTCCAGGCACCCCAAGCCAGGCCACAAACCCCAGGGGGGGAATCAAGGTTATAAAATAGAGATTCCATGCTAGAGAACGAGGCTAGTTGAGGTAACATTCTGCAAAGAGATTTTTTGATACTTAGTGATTCGATGATCGGTAAAAGGGGAGCTTCGAGGCCTAAACAAGGCCTAGGGGTCCATAGTAGATACTTAATGGGGAAAGGGGTGGATCATTTCCCGTTCGAGGTCTACCCACCTTACTAGGCCCTGGGGAGAAGACCATTGAAATAGCTGAGAAAGTCTAGCAGCATAGAAATAATGTAATAAACTAGGAGCCCCCAGACCAGTTTGTGGAGTTGGCCAGGTATGCATACTTAATACGAGGTCTACGTCCTGCCCCAAAAAAAATTTGTGATTCTAGACTGAAGTATCTCTAAGTCTTTCCTAGCGACCCTGATAGGCAGAGCCCTGAAGAGATATAATAACTTTAGGAGCAGCGTCATTTTTATCGCATGGATCCGTCCCAACAACGAAATACGGTAGTACTGCCACTCATCTAATAAAGAATGCAATTTTCTAAACATAGGGATATAATTGAGCTTATAAACGTCCTCGAGATCGTGCGACACTGTAACCCCCAGATATTTGATTCCCCCAGGTTTAAATTTCAAGCCAAACGTGTGTGAAAGTGTACAGCAGAGCGCCTCAGAGAGGTCAAATGAGATAGCTTCAGATTTAGTTTTATTGATTTTAAACCCAGAGTGTCGGCAGAAATGATCAATTTCACTAAAAAGATTTGGGACCGAGACAAGTGGGTTAGTTAATGTGAAGATTGTGTCATCAGCAAACAGTGCTGTCTTGAATTCCAGTTTCAGTGTTTTCATATTTTGTGATCAATAAGTTGCCTGCGTCACTTCCAAAGTAACACTGAAAAAATGCACCTTTAAAGGGACACTTAAGTCAAACAAAAAAAAATGAGTTTTACTCACCTAGGGCTTCCAATAGCCCCCTGCAGCTGTCCGGCGCCCTCGCCGTCTCCCTCCGATCCTCCTGGCCCCGCCGGCAGCCACTTCCTGTTTCGGTGACAGGAGCTGACAGGCTGGGGACGCGAGTGATTCTTCGCGTTCCCAGACACATTAGCACCCTCTATGCTGCTATATGGTATATGATATATGCTATAGCAGCATAGATGGCGCTATTGTGGCCAGGAACGCGAAGAATCACTCGCGTCCCCAGCTTGTCAGCTCCTGTCACCGAAACAGGAAGTGGCTGCTGGCGGGGCCAGGAGGATCGGAGGGAGACGGTGAGGGTACCGGACAGCTGCAGGGGGCTATTGGAAGCCCTAGGTGAGTAAAACTCATTTTTTTTTTGTTTGACTTAAGTGTCCCTTTAATTCCAAATTAAATAATTTCACCATTTATTGTACTAGGGATATAATTTAAATGTTGCAATAACCGGGACAAATGGGCAAATAAAATAAATGGGTTTTAATTATGGTAGCATGTATTATTTTAAAACTATAATGGCCGAAAACTGAGAAATATTTTTTTTTCCCTAATATTCCCGTTAAAATGTACGGTGTTTAGAAAAAAAAATCTTATCAAAATGTACCCCCTAAAGAAAGCCTAATTGTTAGAGGAAAAAACAAGATATACTGTATTTTTTGGACTATAAGATGCTCCTGACCATAAGACGCACTAAGGTTTAGAGGACAAAAAATCAGGAAAAAAATAGATATATACTAATCCTGGTGCATCCATGGTGAAGGGGCATCTTGTGGATTATGTCCCCTTTGTACCTCATGTCACCTTGTACCTCTTGTGTCTCCGTGTGTCCTACACTGTCCCTCATGTGTCCACCTTGGTCCTCCTTGTGTCCTCCTCTATGCCCCTTTGTGCCCCACTTGTGTCCTCCTCTATGTCCCTTCGTGTCCCTGTGTCCTTGCCAGGAGCTCCCAACACCGTGGCGGGTTGGAGGTTCGTCTTGGCAGGCGTTCACAAGTCAGGAACTCCCTGCATTTAGACCACAGGTTTTGAACTCCAGGCCTGGAGGGCCAGATCCATGCCAGTGTTTAGGATGGACTGAGAAAGAGAGGAATGTGTTCTACCTGATGGACCGCACCTTCCCTGATTCAGACCCATCAATTTATTTGAGCTGTATCAAAAATGTGTGAGGATCTCGGCCCTCGTAGGACCGGTTTGACATCCGATTTAGACAATAAAACACAGTGACTTCTTTCCCCCACTTTTGGAGGAGAAAAATTGAGTCTTAGGGCCCTTTTCCACTAGCGCGTTTGCGCTAGCTGAATCTCAAAATCGCAAACCGCTAGCGATTTTACCATCGCTAGGGTTTGCTAAATAACATAGGAATTGCGGTAGGTTATTTCCACTACCGCGATTCATTTATGCCTCAAATGCAATCGCGCCGCGGAGCGATATTTGCTGCGATTTTGCTATGCACTACAGCATAGCAAAATCGTCAACGCAATCTCCGGAACTTTCCTGCACTTTGCTATTCAACAATCGCTAGCGTTCAGCGTGAACGCTAGCGATTGCTAGTGGAAAAGGGCCCTTATAGTCCAAAAAATACAGTACATCATTTTGTTGTGATAAGTAGTGATAAAGTTATTGGGGAATGAATGAGGGAGGCGCGCTGAAATGTGAAAATTCTCGTCCATAAGGTGGAAACAACCCACGGGCTGTGTGGTTAAAGGGAAAATGAAAAATGATCTCCTAGAAGAAAACTTAGGCTGGATTCACAGTGGTCAGTTGCATAACGCACGTGTTAAAATGTATGTGAACTGCAATGGAGACTGGACATAGACTTTAATGCAAAGCCTGCATGCAGCAAGTTAGAATGACGCAATCAGTTACTATGAACAGGCCCATAGAATTTTATGGGCAGTAAGCTGACATGCAGAATTTTTCTGTGAGCACTGTGAACCTAGCCTTAGGAGCAAAAGTTAATTGATAGCACATTTTGTATAGTGACAGGAATGTTAGTAAAATGATATACAAAAATGTCCATTTGATTGACCCTGTATTTTCATGTTTCAGGGATTTGTGTTTTTGAGGGGTTTCAACTATTTGACAAAGACTGGTATTGCTTCAGATGAAATTTTGAACTATAAAGCATCCTTAGGCCCCATTTACACTTAATCAGTTGGTTACACATTTTTTTTTCCTTTTCCATAGCAGTGCATTATGAAACATCTTTCAGTTAAATTATGTATAGTGTGAACTGAGCCATTGGGAAACATGGGCATAACTTTGTAAACTCAGTTGTCCTTTCATTTATAACCGAGAGCAACTGATTAAGTGTAAATGGGGCCTGAGGGTCGGTTCACACAGATGACTGTCAGCGGTTTTTATTGTTGTTTAATCGCATCGTCTCTACCGTTATCAATAGCGTTTTTGTGTTCACATTTGATAGCATTGAAGAATGTTTTCAAAAGTGTTACGGTTCATCGACTTCTCTCAGAAACCACATGCGGCTTCTGGAGTCGTCAGCGCTCTCCAAATGACAATAGAAACCACTGGCAGTCGCCTTCCAAAGCCAACAAACGATCTGGTTGTCTTTTCAAGGCGTTCTAGAGGTATGCGTCTGACAGGAAGTGGGCCACAATTCTCAAGGCAGAGAGGACAGGAAATGGACCATAATCCTCTGGGCCAAAAAATCTTTTAAACGTGAACGCTTTAGCAATTGATGTTAACCACTTACAAAAGACTTGACTAATCAACATGGCGACTGAAACTGGTCAGTGTTAAGCATTTAAAAGAACAGAAATGACACGCCTCCTCAGACGTCTGTGTAAACCAGCCCTAAATCTTGTGTGCAGCACCAATAGCTGCTATAGGACTGGTACTGGAGATATCAAACTGATGAGCTATCAGTGGACAAGGGATTGCCATGTCATGTATCCACAGAGACATTATTTAACTCACTTGTGTAGCACACTTATAAATTACCTTTGAACCATACATATCATAAGACTAAGATAATTGTACTTTCAAAGTACAGTGCAATTATCCATATGTCACACCTCTAGTTACATATTATTCATACTTTGGATGTCCCATAACATGGTCCCATAACCCTGGGTCCCTAGTGCCAGTCCTGTTATGTAACAAAAAAAGCAGTAGTTTCTTGTGTTTCCCCGCACTCAGCAGTAGACCTACCACCCATTGTGGAATCTAGGTATACTCTCACAAGCGTTCATGCTCAGTATAGTATATATTTATATAATAAGACTGGAGTCAGGGGGCTAGATTGATCAAAGCAATTACAACGTTTTTTTCTTCTTCATATTTCCTACCCATTTGATCAGTATTGTCATCTGCATGTGTTCTGAGAGTAAATTCTCTACTTACAAAATAAGAACTTTTGCACTAGTTTTGCATGAATTTCTAGAAAAAGAAATGTTGTACTGATAGAACATTGCAAAACCAGTGCTAACCTGTGCTAGAATTAAGAAGTGGTTGATACCACTTCTGAAGCTCATGCAAAGCTACCACACTGGGGGATCAACTGTCAGCTTGTGCTGTAAGTGTTGATTTATTCCCCTCATGACTGAATTTAAGTTCTCTCTAACAGCTGTCAGTCAAATCTCTTCCTTGTGAAGTCAAGACAGCAGCTACCTTAAAAGGTCTCTGGCTGTTTTTCCATTAAAACACTATTGTGAGTCTCCCTTTTCTGTATTAAAGCTGCCACAGTACATCTTACCTCACTCAGAGGATTCCCTCACAGACTGCACCAATTCTGAGAACCCGTCTTATCTCCTCCTGCTTTAGAAGGAAATTGCACCTACTTAAAGACAGTTCCACATGATTTCTAGAAATCTCCTAAGATTTTCCTCTCAGACACTATTGATAAATTTTGCCCGGGGACCTAGAGGCTGTGGTAGTAATTTGTACGTGATGTCACAAAATGTAATTTACAATTTAAAACAAAACATAGCTGTACTGTATTCCTCTTTTATGCTGGGTACACAAATGCAAGCGCAGAAGCTGCTGACCTGATGGGGTCAGCAATCCATTAAAGGTTGACAGTGGGACACCAGCGAAGACCTTAGCTGCAGCAAGGGTCACATACACTTCTAGGGGCTGCAACAAGCCCAAGGAAAGGAAAAAAGAATATACTTATTTCACTTCGCAGCTCCTTTAAGCAAGGATGTATATACCTTTAACAGATGAGTTTCTTCTTGTTAAGCCATAATAAAAGGCCAGGAAAAATCGCACACATCAAGAATGGACTCAGCAGACGCGATGCTGTATTTGGGGGTAACGGGAAGAAGAACAAAGGACATGATATGAGCAAGGAAGGTAAAAATTAAAGACAAGTAAGGAGGATAAGAAAAGTGGAACACATAAAAGATGGATGGAAAGAAGGTATAGCCTGGATGGGAGAGGACTCTGAGGCTTTGACAACTTCTGTCTGACATTACGGGAAGACATATCATTAATATTAATATGCGCATAAGAGGAAAGGTTCTTACAGACGTCTGCAGAAAATATTGTGTCAGAAGACAAAATAGTTGTTTGAAGCATTAATTCAGAATAACATACCAACAAACCTAAAGCTAAAAGCGGTCAATCAGCCACTGGCTGGCAAATCACAAAATGTAATATTTCTGAAGGGAGCACATCTATCCTGTGTGACTGACTGCTATGAAATAACTAATTTAACAACATCTGCACTTAGATCATCTTCATAGGTCTGCAGCAAGCAGTTTGCAGCTTTTCTCTTTTATGCTTACAGTTTAAAGCCCAACTCCAAGCACAGAACTAAACATACCATTTCTCAGCCTCCTGAGTAGAGTGCCCACATGGCACCTTTCTGTGTCAGAATGAGGTGTGAAGGGGGTCTGTATGGCTGATATTGTGGTGAAACCCCTCAAAAAGTGTGATGTCATGACCATCGTCCCGATAGTTTGCTGTCTGTGAACCTCATTGCATTGTGGTAAATAATGTTTTTTTTCAACAATATCTCCCCCTGTGCATAAAACTCTCAGTAATGAACATTCCATATAGATCAGACAGATTTACAATAAGTAAATACTGACTCAATAATCTATAAATGAATATTGTAAAATAAAAGCCATTTTATTTATATCATATTGCTGTTTGAATTCAGGGCCGAGGAGGAGACACATCCAGCACCATTTCAGCACAGAACAGCAGGATGGGGAGTCCAGTTGATATTTTCCCATCAATTAGTAATCTCTGGTCACACTCTTTGGCATACCATCACAGACAAGGTGGCATGACAAGTGCTCATGAGAAAGTGTTAGCTCCTGTAACCACTCATAGCACAACATACAATACTATTCAAGTGACCCCTTTTTTTACCTGACCTGATGAAGAGGGTGTCCCCCGAAACGCATAGTGACATAAGACCTCCTGATGTAGTGTTGGGAACGTGCGTTGTATGCAGCTGACTGAACTGGTTTGCAACTGCCTCCCTATTTTTAGAAGTTTTTATCCAATTTTATACTACTGGCGCCTCTGTAACCTTGCTTACAAGTTGTGTCCAACCCTGGTGGTGGGGATTTGGACCCCTTTTTTCCTATCTACAGAGAGCGACTTCTTAATCCTGAGTGGGGACAGGTCTAATCTCCCCACCTGCCTTCATAGTGGTTACCTGGAAGGTAACCCAGATTTGTGAGTATTATTCTTACATTTTATACTTTCACCCTAACTTTCTAGTACATACTGCACCATATCGGGCTCTCTGTGTCTCCTTCCCCTATTGCAGGAATGAATTTTGTACAGGCATCTAATACTGGAGTGGAGGCGCCCGAAATGTCAATTTTCCTTACTAGGGTAATGTAAGATAACTATTAAAATGATCATATAGAGAGGTTGGCCTCCAGAAGATTACACACCTGATAAACTGGAAAAAATACTTTTTAATTACCGCACAAATCACAGTTGCAGGCAATGAAAATTTAGCTTGTTCACACTTGAAGGTGACCATTGAGGGTACAATCACTTGAACGACTGACCGTACAATCGATTGGGTACTGCTAATGGTGTTGATTGACTGATGAACGTTTGTTCTAGCCATCGTTACATGGTTCTGAATTCAGAATTTATTTATTTTTTACTCTGATTGGATTACTCATCATTTTCGCTCTGTTGATGATCCCAAATGATCATTTCCAATCAATCGTAACAATCGTTGGACTGTCGATAGTTCTGGAAATTGGATCGCTAGTGGGCACACCTTTACACTTTCTATCTCTCGGGGACTCAGAGGGCAATGCTTCTGTGTTTGAGTTCCCAGACCTTAGCACTTCCTGTAGCAATTGCAAAGGCCCCATTTTCACTACTGGAGCTTTAACACATTTTGTAATATGTCAAAAAGTATGTGATCACAACACAAAACCTACATTAATAAAGACAAGTAAATCTATGAGTTATATACAGTAGCTCTGCACAAATGATTGAATTACAATGGAACAGGGGTGCTACACTAACCAGCTATAATGCATTTGTGATATATTAGCAATTCTGAATTTGGATTTAGATACTGTATTGTTTCATTAATACATTTTAATATATTATGTAGACATGGCTGACTCCAACCATAAACTAGAGTACAGTTGTGCTGCTGGAGACCTGAATTACTAATAATTATTCCCTACAATTCATAATACTGCAGCGACTTGTACAGTGAACCTAGCTACTAATAAACACACTTGCAAGATAGATTATCTTTAAAGCGTTGGCAGTGGTGTTTAGAAGCCAGTGATCATACACACTATTACTGGGCGCTCATGCTTTCTCTCATCCATGATAAATATTCGTTAATTACGCATCCTTGTGTGTGTATGTCAGAGTTCTCAGCATGGCACCGATTGGTGTACATTAAATAACAGCTCTCATACACTCTGTAGTCTATTATTTACATGCGATTAGCATACACTCCTTTCCCATTAACCGAATCTCATTTACATGTCAGGCTACACAGTGCATGCTCCATCATAGGGCTATTAACACGCTGGCGCGCTTCTATGCAGACACAATGGGAATTTATCAGCCAGAAAACCAGGAAATGACATGAGAATTCCTGTGTGGTCAGAACTTGCTCTTCTACATGTACTGTCTGCAAAGCGAATGAATGGTATTATACGATTTATATTCCCCTTTAAAGCAAACCTGTAGCGAAAATAAAATATAATGAATTTTATGTGTAGTATGGATAATGAACAGAACATTAGTAGCAAAGAAAAGAGTCTCATGTTTTTATTTTCAGTTATATATACCTTTTTTTATAACATTGCATCATTCTGTCACAGTCCCAATTTTAAAACTACACTGTCTTTCAAACTATAAAATAAAGCAGAAATAATGACTTTTGATGCAGTAAAACCTTATCTCAAGCTGTCTCTCACTGTTTCTTGGCTGTTTGAGTGCTTGAGGTAGTGTTGGGCGAACAGTGTTCGCCACTGTTCGGGTTCTGCAGAACATCACCCTGTTCGGGTGATGTTCGAGTTCGGCCGAACACCTGACGGTGCTCGGCCAAACCGTTCGGCCACATGGCCGAACTAAGAGCGCATGGGGGGCCCGAACCACGTGACCCGTTCGGCCAATCACAGCGCTAGCCGAACGTTCGGGGAACGTTCGGCTAGCGCTGTGATTGGCCGAACGGGTCACGTGGTTCGGGCCCGAACGCGCTCTGATTGGCCTAACGGTCACGTGGTTCGGGTAAATAAATACCCGAACCACGTCATATCTCCGCCATTTCTCTGTGGGTTTAGCTTTCGATAGGCAGGCAGGGTAGTTCGCTCTCCAGCCACGCTAGCCAGGGTCCCCCCCAGTCATTGTGTGTCGCTGCTGGGAACAGTAGTACACCGCTCGCTCAGCCACACTATATATATAGCATTGTTTACTGCCACTGTGTACCTCGCTCAGCCACGCTATATATAGCATTGTGTTTTCTGACACTCTGTGTACACGGCTTAGCCTGGCTATATAGCATTGTGTGTACTGCCACTGTGCACCTCGCTCAGCCACGCTATATATAGCATTGTGTTTTCTGACACTCTGTGTACACGGCTTAGCCTGACTATATAGCATTGTGTGTACTGCCACTGTGCACCTCGCTCAGCCACGCTATATATAGCATTGTGTTTACTGCCACTCTGTGTACACCGCTCAGCCAGACTATATACCATTGTTTACTGACACTCTGTGTACACCGCTCAGCCAGACTATATACCATTGTTTACTGACACTCTGTGTACACGGCTCAGCCTGACTATATAGCATTGTGTGTACTGCCACTGTGCACCTCGCTCAGCCACGCTATATATAGCATTGTGTTTTCTGACACTCTGTGTACACGGCTTAGCCTGACTATATAGCATTGTGTGTACTGCCACTGTGCACCTCGCTCAGCCACGCTATATATAGCATTGTGTTTACTGCCACTCTGTGTACACCGCTCAGCCAGACTATATACCATTGTTTACTGACACTCTGTGTACACCGCTCAGCCAGACTATATACCATTGTTTACTGACACTCTGTGTACACGGCTCAGCCTGACTATATAGCATTGTGTGTACTGCCACTGTGCACCTCGCTCAGCCACGCTATATATAGCATTGTGTTTTCTGACACTCTGTGTACACGGCTTAGCCTGACTATATAGCATTGTGTGTACTGCCACTGTGCACCTCGCTCAGCCACGCTATATATAGCATTGTGTTTACTGCCACTCTGTGTACACCGCTCAGCCAGACTATATACCATTGTTTACTGACACTCTGTGTACACCGCTCAGCCAGACTATATACCATTGTTTACTGACACTCTGTGTACACGGCTTAGCCTGACTATATAGCATTGTGTGTACTGCCACTGTGCACCTCGCTCAGCCACGCTATATATAGCATTGTGTTTTCTGACACTCTGTGTACACGGCTTAGCCTGACTATATAGCATTGTGTGTACTGCCACTGTGCACCTCGCTCAGCCACGCTATATATAGCATTGTGTTTACTGCCACTCTGTGTACACCGCTCAGCCAGACTATATACCATTGTTTACTGACACTCTGTGTACACCGCTCAGCCAGACTATATACCATTGTTTACTGACACTCTGTGTACACGGCTCAGCCTGACTATATAGCATTGTGTGTACTGCCACTGTGCACCTCGCTCAGCCACGCTATATATAGCATTGTGTTTTCTGACACTCTGTGTACACAGGTTAGCCTGACTATATAGCATTGTGTGTACTGCCACTGTGCACCTCGCTCAGCCACGCTATATATAGCATTGTGTTTACTGCCACTCTGTGTACACCGCTCAGCCAGACTATATACCATTGTTTACTGACACTCTGTGTACACCGCTCAGCCAGACTATATACCATTGTTTACTGACACTCTGTGTACACGGCTTAGCCTGACTATATAGCATTGTGTGTACTGCCACTGTGCACCTCGCTCAGCCACGCTATATATAGCATTGTGTTTTCTGACACTCTGTGTACACGGCTTAGCCTGACTATATAGCATTGTGTGTACTGCCACTGTGTACCTCGCTCAGCCACGCTATATATAGCATTGTTTACTGACACTCTGTGTACACGGGTCAGCCAGACTATATAGCATTGTGTGTACTGCCACTCTGTGTACACGGCTCAGCCAGACTATATATCATTGTGTGTACTGCCACTCTGTGTACACCGCTCAGCCAGACTATATAGCATTGTGTGTACTGCCACTCTGTGTACACCGCTCAGCCAGACTATATAGCATTGTGTGTACTGCCACTCTGTGTACACCGCTCAGCCAGACTATATAGCATTGTGTGTACTGCCACTCTGTGTACACCGCTCAGCCAGACTATATAGCATTGTGTGTACTGCCACTCTGTGTACACCGCTCAGCCAGACTATGTACCATTGTTTACTGCCACTCTGTGTACACCGCTCAACCAGACTATATACCATTGTTTACTGACACTCTGTGTACACCGCTCAGCCAGACTATATACCATTGTTTACTGACACTCTGTGTACACCGCTCAGCCTGACTATATAGCATTGTGTGTACTGCCACTGTGTACCTCGCTCAGCCACGCTATATATAGCATTGTTTACTGACACTCTGTGTACACGGCTCAGCCAGACTATATAGCATTGTGTGTACTGCCACTCTGTGTACACGGCTCAGCCAGACTATATATCATTGTGTGTACTGCCACTGTGTACCTCGCTCAGCCATGCTATATATAGCATTGTTTACTGCCACTCTGTGTACACGGCTCAGCCAGACTATATAGCATTGTGTGTACTGCCACTCTGTGTACACGGCTCAGCCAGACTATATATCATTGTGTGTACTGCCACTCTGTGTACACCGCTCAGCCAGACTATATAGCATTGTGTGTACTGCCACTCTGTGTACACCGCTCAGCCAGACTATATAGCATTGTGTTTACTTCCACTCTGTGTCTGCTGGGCCTGGGAACAGTAGTACACCGCTCACCCGCCACTGTATAGCATTGTGCTCTGTGTCGCTGCTGGGAATAGTGGTACACCGCTCACCCGCCACTGTATAGCATTGTGCTCTGTGTCGCTGCTGGAAATAGTGGTACTGTATAGCATTTCTGTACTGCCACTGTACTGCTGCCAGTCAGTGTGTACTGTAAGGATAAGTGAAATGAGGAAGAAATCCGGTGAAAGAGGAAGGGGCAAGGGAAGAGGTGTTTCCCCTGACGGTTCACGTACAGGCCACAGGGGAGCACCAAAGAAAACCCACTCAATACCGCCCATGTTGTCCAGGACAACAACCCTCACAGATCCAAAAGAACAGGACCAGATAATTACTTGGATGACCTCTCAAGCGTCCAGCAGTGGGTTAAGCAGCACCAGCACATCACGCACGAGGTCCGAGTCCTCAGCCAGTTACAAGGAGCCAGTGGGCACAAAGCTGACACAACCGGCAGCGACACCACGCACACAACTGCCAGATAACCAGTCCGATGAATTACCTCAGGACACAATGGGGTATTCGCAGGAGCTATTCCCAGCCCAACAAACTTCCACCTTTCAAAGGTCAATGGAGGAACAGCCAGAAATGTTGTGCCCGGATTCACAACCATTAACTGTGGGAAATGCACCGCGCACTGAAATACAAGGCGAGTCCGAGGAGGACTCAGAAACCCAAATCCCAGAGCAAGTCGGGCAGGAGGGGTTGCAATTGCAGGAGGTCGGCCGACAAGATCTGGAAGACGACGTTGGAGTGAGCTGCGCAGAGGTTGTTCTGGGGAGCTCTACTCCACGGCGGCGGCCCCCCACAATGACATATGACGAGTTTGAGGAGATGGAAGAGGAGGGTATGGACAATGTGGACATAGACCCAGATTTTGTTTGTGAACGAGAACATCGCCGTCGTAGCAGCAGCACAGATGAGTCTGTTGAAGAACCCACTGCTGCACGAGTTCGCCTTGTGCCACAAGGTAGGCGGCGCGCAATTTCAGGCACCACAAGCGTGGAAGTTCAAGTGAGAGGCAAAAGAGGAGCAAACAGAAATCGCCAGCAAGGAGGCAGGTGCTCCAAAGTCTGGGCTTTCTTTGAAGACTGCACTGAGGATGTTACCATGGCGATTTGCAAGGTGTGCAAGACCCGTCTGAGCAGGGGGAAAAGTATTAACAACCTCTCCACCACCAGCATGAGCCGCCACATGCTATCCAAACATCCCACTCTGTGGGCAAACGCGGCAGGACAGGGTACCAGCAACACTGCCTCCCTTGGGTTCACCAGACTCACCACCAGACCCGCCTCAGCAGCAGCAGTAGCCCAGCCATTGCGTGGTTCACAACATTCACAAACATCAGACGACGCTGACACTGTCACTTTCCGGAGTAGTGCTCTTGAGGTCTCCCAGTGTTCATCAAACACAACAACCAACAGCCCTTCCGTGTGCAGCGCTACGGTTCAGTTGTCTGTGTCGGAGATGTTTGAGCGCAAGAGGAAATTGCCAGCAAATGACCCCCGGGCCGTGGCAGTAACAGCCAGCATAGCCAAGCTTCTGGCCTGCGAAATGCTGCCATATCGAGTGGTGGAGACAAACAGCTTCAAGGGCATGATGTCAGTGGCCATCCCACGTTACGTGGTTCCCAGCCGCTACCACTTTGCGCGCTCTGCAGTGCCTGAGTTGCATGAGCACGTGGTCAGCAAAATAACCCGAAGCTTGAAGAATGCCGTTGCCTGCAAGGTTCACCTCACCACTGACACTTGGACGAGTGCGTTCGGACAGGGTCGATACATCTCCCTTACCGCGCACTGGGTAAACCTTGTGGAGCCTGGCAGCGATTCCTCACCTGCTACGGCGCGGGTGTTGCCCACGCCGCAAACAGCTGCACCGCCGTCCCTCCCACTGGATAACAACAGCAGCACCTACCTCTCTGACTCCTTCTCCTCCAACGCATCTCAAAGCTGTACCTCATCCGGAAACGCTAACCCAGCAGCAGTAGGATCGTGGAAGCAGTGCAGCACAGCTGTTGGCATGCGTCAGCAAGCGTTGCTGAAGCTGATCTGCCTTGGGGATAAGCAGCACACAGGGGAGGACATTTGGAAGGGAATAAAGGAACAGACGGATTTGTGGCTGGCACCGCTGGACCTGAAACCGGGCATGGTTGTGTGTGATAATGGGAGTAATCTCATTCGCGCTTTAAGGTTGGCTAAGCTGACACACATCCCTTGCCTGGCGCACGTGATGAACCTAGTAGTTCAGCGGTTCCTGAGGACATACCCAGGCGTGGCCGATCTTCTGTTGAAGGTGCGTCGAGTGGCCAAACATTGTAGAAATTCCAGTACTGCTTCGGGGGCACTCGCCAAGATGCAGGAGCGCTTCAATCTCCCCCACCATCGCTTGCTGTGTGATGTCCCTACGCGCTGGAATTCTACGCTGCACATGCTAGCACGCTTTTGTGAGCAGAAGAGTGCAGTGGTCCAGTACATGACGGCGCAGTACCGAGGCGCATCCGGACAGCTGCCAAGCTTCTGTGGATCCGATTGGGCCAACATGTTGGACCTCTGCCAAGTCCTCCAAAATTTTGAGAAATCCACGTTGCTTGTGAGCAGTGACAACTCTTCAGTCAGCATTACCATACCACTGCTGTGTTTACTGAAGAGGTCAATGTTGAAAATCAAGGAAACAGCTGTCATGATGCAACTGGGGGAATCTGAAGGAGAAAACGATCAGCGTGATGGTACCAACATCAGGCCATCCGCCTCAGGGAACGCTGGCCCCAGCAGCTATGACGAAGAAGAGGAGGAGGAACAGCTGGAGTTGGAGCAGGAATTTCATGCCACCACTGACGAGGGCCAGAGCGGTGCACGTTGGACTTCCACAATTCAGCGCGAATGGTCAGCAGAAGCAGACCAGGAGGAAGGTGACGACTATGATGCATCACAACAACTATCACAACGTTTACAAGAGGATGATGAGGATTCTGGTAGGACTCTGGCACACATGGCTCAATTCATGCTAGACTGCATTGAACGCGACCCACGCATTGTGCGCATTCTGGACAACACCAATTACTGGGTTTATACCCTTCTGGATCCACGGTACAAACACAATGTTCCAAAACTGCTTGAAGAAAGAGTCAGACAGGTCAAAATGGAAGAATACCAGCAGGCCCTTGTGGAGACTTTAGAGAGGAGATTGACATCCTCCCCCTCCTCTAGCCAGTTGTACGCCGACAGACTGACTTCCGCAAACCCAGGACGACCAGGAGGGCAGCAAACAACGCAAGCCGCAGCTAGTGCCCAAAAGGGAATGGTATCGGCAGTGTCCTTGGAGTGGGAAAATTTTCTGACACCCATGCAGCAGCAGCCCACTGAACAGCAAGCGTGCAGATCCACCTCCAACACCGATCGCCTGGAGGAGATGGTCAAGGACTACATGTCAGATGACGTAGCTGTGTCGAACAATCCATCTGCACCCTTCAACTATTGGGTATCGAAGCTAGACACCTGGCACCAACTGGCAATGTACGCAATAGAGGTGCTGGCTTGCCCGGCAGCCAGTGTTATGTCGGAACGCTGTTTCAGTGCTGCCGGAGGCATCGTCACAGATCGGCGTATCCGCCTCTCCACAGAAAATGCAGACCGTCTGACTCAAATTAAAATGAATCAATCCTGGATTGGAAATGACTACGCAACACTCCAGGACCCCAACCAAGTAACATGACCAATGAACATCTGGGATGGTGTAGCGTTTCCGGTCCCTGTTTATTGAACCTCTCATCTGTATTACATTTATGACTGCATGGCGGCAAAAAGCATTGCTGCTATATCCGCACGCTTTTTGTCCTCATGCAAGGCCTGGGTTGTTGTGTCTCAAAAAGCATGGCCTTCTCCTCCCGCGCCTCCTCCTGTTCCATCACGTCTGCGGCAGCTGGGTTAGCGTTGCCGCGTGGTCCCTGTTTATTGAACCACTTATCTTTATTACATTTATGACTGCATGGCGGTACAAAGCATGCTATCCGCACGCTTTTTGTCCTCATGCAAGGCCTGGGTTGTTGTGTCTCAAAAAGCATGGCCTTCTCCTCCTGCGCCTGCTCCTGTTCCATCACGTGTGCTGCTGCTGCTGCTGGGTTAGCGTTGCCGGTCCCTGTTTATGGAACCTCTTATCTTTATTACATTTATGACTGCATGGCGGTACAAAGCATGCTATCCGCACGCTTTTTGTCCTCATGCAAGGCCTGGGTTGTTGTGTCTCACAAAGCGTGGCCTTCTCCTCCTGCGCCTTCTCCTGTTCCATCACGTCTGCTGCTGCTGGGTTAGCGTTGCCGCGTGGTCCCTGTTTATTGAACCACTTATCTTTATTACATTTATGACTGCATGGCGGTACAAAGCATGCTATCCGCACGCTTCTTGTCCTCATGCAAGGCCTGGGTTGTTGTGTCTCACAAAGCGTGGCCTTCTCCTCCTGCGCCTTCTCCTGTTCCATCACGTCTGCTGCTGCTGGGTTAGCGTTGCCGCGTGGTCCCTGTTTATTGAACCACTTATCTTTATTACATTTATGACTGCATGGCGGTACAAAGCATGCTATCCGCACGCTTCTTGTCCTCATGCAAGGCCTGGGTTGTTGTGTCTCACAAAGCGTGGCCTTCTCCTCCTCCGCCTCCTCCTGTTCCATCACGTCTGCTGCTGCTGGGTTAGCGTTGCCGCGTGGTACCTGTTTATTGAACCACTTATCTTTATTACATTTATGACTGCATGGTGGTACAAAGCATGCTATCCGCATGCTTCTTGTCCTCATGCAAGGCCTGGGTTGTTGTGTCTCACAAAGCGTGGCCTTCTCCTCCTGCGCCTCCTCCTGTTCCATCACGTCTGCTGCTGCTGGGTTAGCGTTGCCGCGTGGTCCCTGTTTATTGAACCACTTATCTTTATTACATTTATGACTGCATGGCGGTACCTCATGCAAGGCCTGGGTTGTTGTGTCTCACAAAGCGTGGCCTTCTCCTCCTGCGCCTCCTCCTGTTCCATCACGTCTGCTGCTGCTGGGTTAGCATTGCCGCGTGGTCCCTGTTTATTGAACCACTTATCTTTATTACATTTATGACTGCATGGCGGTACATCATGCAAGGCCTGGGTTGTTGTGTCTCACAAAGCGTGGCCTTCTCCTCCTGCGCCTCCTCCTGTTCCATCACGTCTGCTGCTGCTGGGTTAGCGTTGCCGCGTGGTCCCTGTTTATTGAACCACTTATCTTTATTACATTTATGACTGCATGGCGGTACAAAGCATGCTATCCGCACAATTCTTGTCCTCATGCAAGGCCTGGGTTGTTGTGTCTCACAAAGCGTGGCCTTCTCCTCCTGCGCCTCCTCCTGTTCCATCACGTCTGCTGCTGCTGGGTTAGCGTTGCCGCGTGGTCCCTGTTTATTGAACCACTTATCTTTATTACATTTATGACTGCATGGCGGTACAAAGCATGCTATCCGCACGCTTCTTGTCCTCATGCAAGGCCTGGGTTGTTGTGTCTCACAAAGCGTGGCCTTCTCCTCCTGCGCCACCCTCCTCCTGTTCCATCACGTGTGCTGCTGCTGGGTTAGCGTTACCGGTCCCTTTTCCTGGAACCTCTTATATGTATTACATTTATGACTGCATGCCGACAAAAAGCATGTTACCTGTGCAAAGAAAACAGACATTTCCCGCATTTAAAAGACAGTTTTCCCTTTGAAACTTTAAAATCGATTTTCTCAAAAACTATAAGCTCTTTTTGCTAATTTTTTTTTCCTCTTGTACCCACTCCCAAGGTGCACATACCCTGTAAATTTGGGGTATGTAGCATGTAAGGAGGCTTTACAAAGCACAAAAGTTCGGGTCCCCATTGACTTCCATTATGTTCGGAGTTCGGGTCGAACACCCGAACATCGCGGCCATGTTCGGCCTGTTCGGCCCGAACCCGAACATCTAGATGTTCGCCCAACACTAGCTTCAGGAAACAGGACTGTATTCGAGCTCAGAGAAGCTGTTTTGCACACATAGCAACTGAAGCTTTTTAACTCTTCCTATGCTGGAAAACAATATGAGACTCTTGTTTGCTAGTAAGGTTCTATTTCTTAGCTGTACTACACATACAGTTCATTATCTCATTATTATTTTTTTCTGCTTTAGGTTTGCTTTAATGGTTACTTTTATACACAAATGAAAACACAAAGGTATATACAGATTCCATCAATTTCTACAGCCCCAGATACATCCAAACAATGCTCCATATTGACAATATTGCTGATGTAAGTAGAGATTAATAACCTGCACTGTAAGGGTTTGGGCACACTAGCTGTGCTTAAAACCGACTTTAGAATTGCACGCATTTTCTCAATCCCAAGGTCCCTGCGATAATAATGAGAATCGCAAAGCACTGTCCACAGGGTTGCCATGTGATTCCATGAAGTCGCAATCACAGTGACTTGCAATTTTCATTTCATTTTTTGGGTAAACAATCCCAGAAGACTTTGGAACTTCCTCTTGAAAGGTCATTTCTTACATGAGGATAAAGGAAGATGGCCTCAGTAAAATCACAATAACTTTGCAAACATAGGTACAAAAAATGAAAAATGTATTGCAAATGCACAAAAATTGTTAGCAGAATTGTGATAAAAACGCAATCACATCGCATTGTGATGACGCTTGGCCATTTGCAGTGTGTACAGGCCTTAAGGCCTGTTTCGGACGAACAGCTGAAATGTGCAGTCAGCACCTCTTTTGCAATGGTGGGATTTGTAACACCACTTGTTTCAGAGTTTGACGCGCAGTGGTGTTACCCAGCCGTGACTATGCCTGATCATCGATGTGACTCAATCAACTGTATCGATGTAACTCAATCGATGTAACTCACTCAAGCAAGTGCTCATAAAACTATCAGCAGTGCATGTGATGTCAGGAGTGCAGGCAGAGTGACATCCGAGAGTGAACTGTGTGTATGTGCAGGTGAAGAATATGCTGTTTAGCGGTTGCAGACCACTTGTGGTCAGTGACTGGTCCGGGACGGGTTGCTGGGAAACTGAGCCTCGCGTGAAGAAATGGAGGAAGTGATCCTGGTGTGGATAACATACTGGATGTATGTACTTATATACACTTTTTGGGCACATTTGTTTAGTTCTGATATCCTTGAAATATACTAAATCGTTGATCAGAGCCAACTGAAACATCACTTCGGGGTGGACCAACTTTCCAACCCACAGAACTATTACATTCTTATAGTTCTTTTAGAACAAATGGGTTGTAAATATCTTTGAACAGGGTAAAAAAAACAAATATGACCATTGTTTTTCAGCCCCAGGCAACTACGGAACCTACACCCTGGTAGTTCGAGCCACTACCCTTCCTATAAGGCACTGCATCAGTCCAGTACATATTTTTCTTCCCCCTGCACTAGGGAAAAGGCTTGTGCACTGGTCACATGACGTCAAGTGTTCTCATGGGCAGAAAGATGGATGGGGAACCTCATTTGTCGGTAGGTGATACTGTGAGGTTCTGCGATCCATTGCCAGGTGAGTATTGAGCTAAAGAGTGCAATGTTTACATTGGGAATAGCACTGTTGCCTGTCCAAATCTTCTTTTCCCAGCTCAAAAGATTAGGGAAAATCATTACTGTTTCAAGCGTAATTAAAATGCTTTAAAACAAAAAAGGCTCTGATCGATAATGCAATATAGTTATAATACAGATTACTATTGCTTACATTAAGAAACAACTCCCCACTAGGTCTGTATTTAATGTATCAGTGTTCTCCCCAGAATTTTTTTCCAGCCGGGTGGCATGAAAAAATAGAAGGGAGGAACAAGATGAGAGTATGCATGGCAGGCGCTTCTCTGCTTACAGCAGATGACAGCTGGGTGCTCACCAAAACTAGCCGGGTGGAGTACCTGGCTAAAAGAGCCTGGGGAGAACAATGTGTATGCAGAACAGGGATACTAAGCATTGCAAACACACAATTTACAAAAACAGAGAAGGAAACAAACATGACAGAAAAATATTTTTTTCACAAAGGAACCATTACTGCAGCAAGTTTACTACCATTCTAAACACACAGGAACATACAACACATTTTAAGAATGGGATGCCAATATTATAAAATGGGGTTACAAGCAAAAACCCAAGTATACTGCATTACGGTATTTATTGAGCCCTGTTTTAAAACAGTCCTCTAGAGCCTAGGTTCCCAGTAGGTAGTGTGTGTACCCCTGTGGGAACTTAGGCTAGGTTTAGGGGATACTTGAACTTTTGTTAATCTATTACAATGGCCTCAATTCACTAAAGGCAGTTCATTCAAATCATGTAGGTCGGTAAAATACCGCATTCTGTATTTTACACTTTAGGTTTAGTGAAATGAAATTTGGGAAGGTGTTCGGTAAAATCAGCTATTTTCAGCATTACCTAATGCGGTAATGCTTAGTGAATTGCGGCCCAAGAGTTTTTGGATTTAAAATATGCTAAATGATGCATAAATAGAGTGCTTTTAGTTATTAAAAGCATAAAGCACAGGTGTCAAACACAAGGCCCATGGGCCAAAAAGGACCTCCTTGCCATTATATGTGGCCCTCCAGTGCTTTAAATACGCATCATTGTAAGCAATAAAAGAACAACAGCATGTTGCCTTTCCATCTAGAGAAGCACAGCGGTGACAGTGTTTCTGGTTGAAGCAACAACCGTACAGAATCACTCAGCAAAATCAACATGTGGCCCCTCTGGGGATCCAAAGCCTCTACATGGTAAAACAGCCGCCTTAACTTACCTAAAAGTCTATGGGGGAAGTGAAGGCTAGCATCTGGTTTTGGCCACTTTTCACCTTGATCCTTCTCTGCCGAAACAACACTGGGGAAATATTAAACGACTTCACTGCGTTACTGTACAGAAAGGGGGGGGGGGGGGTGGGTTATCCCTCCATAGTTGCTATAGTTTCACCACTTAGTTTGTTCAATAATTGTTAAATCTTAATAAACAATTTGGCCCACGACTAGGTTTTAGATTTTGGCCCCTTACATGGTTGAGTTTGTCACCCCTGGCATAAAGGAATATTTCCAAAACCACGAAAAATATAGAGTACTCAACAAATATATATCTTTATCAAGCGGTACATTGGATGTTATTCACAATATGGGGTACTCAGCAAACTTTACTTCTCAAAAAGGGGTACATGCTGTAATAATGTTGAGAAACACTGCTCTAGAGGACCACATAATGACATATGTACTAATACTGCTATGCCTTTTCAACAAGGCAGGCTGACGCCACTACTAGGATTCCAAGATCCTGGTGTAGTATAGGCTTACTTGTTTTGAAGGTAGTAAGGTTTCCGAGGATGTCTTTCTACCAGAAAAGTATGCACTGACCCACTACAGGAAAGGATGTGGAGTCGGTACAAAAATCATCCAACTACAACTCCTCAGTTTATGAAATCCTGACTCCGACTCCATATACCAAATATCTCTAACTCCTCAACTCCAACTCCAGCTCCACAGCCCTTGCAAGGCTATGGAGTGGGAACAAACATCATCCAACTTCTCAGTTTATTAAACCACCGACTCCGGTTACCCAAAAATTGCTCTGACTCCTCAACTCCGACTACACAGCCCTAACTACAGGGCCACTGAAAGTCATTCTAACTACAGTTACACTAGGCAGTTTTTCTGCATTATTTTTCTGGAATGTGGAAATTCTGTTAATGAATGAAGTACGTAAAGCCATGGAAAGAAATCATAGAAAATAAAACTATATAGTCACTATTATATAATTTACTATTTTTCAACTGAACTAAAAGTAATATCAAGATGGCAAAAAAATCCTATGTAAAATGTTTAAAGATCACTCACCAGAACACTCCGACAGGCAAGTTATAATGCTCTTTCCTGGATATTCCAAGAGGAAGTGTAAGGAAGTAAAGATGGCAGCATTTAGCGTCTCTCATTTGAAAGTTTTTTTGCTAATGTTTCACACATTAATGAAAGTCTCAGCTGGATCTGATGAAAATATTTCTTACGGCCAGTATACTGAATAGGCTGTATATACCAACAGCCCCAAAACCTCTGACTGGGTGAAATTAGAACTTTTCTTATACAACTTGCTTTTCCTCAAAATTAGGTTGGTTTTTGTATTTCCCTTGTATTGTGGCAGCAGCTTGCAGAGCAGCCAATCCTAGTGCCTAGTGCCATTGTTCATCCAAATGTAAGGACTCTGCATTTCCTCCGTACCTCTTGCTGGTCTTCATCTGCCTGAAAATTATAAAAAAAAATTTCCACTGCAGTTTGGAAAAAGGATTTTTACCTTAAGAGGATACATTAAAGTGTTGGAATATACACGCGTGTGCTCCTGGTCTCATCCTCTTCTTGTCGAGCCATATGACACTTCATTTCTTACAAATCTGGAGGTTGCACCGTTATTGTTTTGGAATTTGCATTGAGTAGCAATCAAGGATTAGGTGTGCATCAAACGTTCTCTTGTTCCTGCATTCCTGTGTTAAAGACAAGTATTTTAGGAACTAAAAAAACAACAACATCTATGTAATCTTAAAACTCAGCTGCATACACAGGACCTCTACACAGATCATTGTTCACATATTTTTAATAAGGTAAAATTTAGCAAAAAACTTTCTAGGTTAAAAAGACCTAAAAACTGCTTTTAAGTAATACAAATCTGTTGATGGCTACAGCCATATATCCAGACATCACAGATGAAAAGAAATAGGAAGTGTTTTTGTAATTAGCAAGAGCATTAAGCAAGGAAATCATCTTAATTGGGAGACTGTTCAGCTGTGAAGTGACAAATTCTAGTGTCTGGTAATTAGGACAGGAATCTGAACCCATTACTCTCTATTATTAAATGCTATTGGCTTAAAGGTGAAATGCACTTTTTTGTGCCTTAGCCCTCAGGGGAACAGATAAGTTGAAAACAAATTAGGTTGATGTTTTCTTACAGTGACTGATTCAGTTATACTTACCATTTTCTACAAAGCAGGTCACTTAGGTGCTGGGATGGTGCCACGTAGCACCTGATATCGGGGCTGCAGACGTGACTGCAATGCTATAGTCCGTACCTGTGTAGCTGTAATTCAGATGCCGGTGATAGCCGGACCCCGAATTACGAATCTAACCCCTCCAGGTAGCTACGACTCGGAGGGAAATGTTATTTTACGCTTCTGGGAATTTCAGCGACAGTAGGGTGAGTTGTCATTTGGCTCACCCTGTGCCCAACTGAGTGGCAGTGTACTAATCTGTACACCATTTTCTAGTGCAGACTACAGAATATGGCCAGACTTTGGATTAGTAAAACGTAAAAATCTAATTTTCTACCTCTATCCTTACTTATGCTGCTATACATTTAACAAAACAAGTTAGTTAGTTTGATATATGACTATTATATAGTAAGGAGAATACAGAGATAGATATACACATCTGGGCTCACATAAAATTGTAAATGGTAGATAAAGCTGCATAAAAAATTGTAAGATTTAGTGCTGGGACCTACTAATGGCACTTTGTGGCAATCGCAAAGCACCAATGATTTCACGAATTGTGGGGAGTGCAGCAATTTCACCCCGATTGCAGGAGCAATTGTGATTTGGCTATTGTAGCCACTGATGTGATTGCTCCGGAACGACTCGGCGATCGCAACAATGGTAGTGGGACCACTCCCACAGGGATCCACTGGAGTATTGCTTTGCCAATCGCCGGTGGTCGGCAAGTGCTGAAAAAGCGCTCCTAGTGGGTGTCCCAGTCCTCAGACAGCTTTCACACTATACATGTTGTGATAGAATAGTGCTGCACCTCAGGGGACCAGCTTATGTGGGAAAGGAACAATGCACTTGGAGGTCACTGTTAAAACATTGAACGTATCGTATCTTTAAAGGAGTTCAGAGGACACCAGTACACAAGCTCAATTACCAGCCGAGGCAGTCTTGAACGGCCATCTTGGCCATGTTTAGTATAGCATGTGTACACTCTTTTTGTTGCATGTCATAGAGCTGAGGGAGATACTTTTGCCTGAGATACACAAGAAAATTCACTAAAAGCAGCTAAAAAGCAGTTCATGCCTTGCTCTGTGGCACTCTGGATAGTCAAGGTAATCCATTTAAAGAGACTCTGAAGCGAGAATAAATCTCGCTTCAGAGCTCATAGTTAGCAGGGGCACGTGTGCCCCTGCTAAACCGCCGCTATAGCGCCGCTGAACGGGGGTCCCTTCACCCCCAAACCCCTCACTGCGACACTTGGTCGCAGACTTGGTCGCTCCTGGAGGCAGGGCTAACGGCTGCAGCCCTGCCTCCAGTTGCGTCTGTCAGCGGCGCATCGCCGCCTCTCCCCCGCCCCTCTCAGTGAAGGAAGACTGAGAGGGGCGGGGGAGAGGCGGAGATACGCGCTGACAGACGCGCGTTGGGCAGGGCTGCGGCGGTTAGCCCTGCCCCAACCAGGAAGCGCTCCCCCGCATTACGGAGGGGATTTGGGCGATCAGGGACCCCCGTTAAGCCGCAGGATAGCGGCGGTTCAGCAGGGGCACACGTGCCCCTGCTAACTATAAGGTCTGAAGCGAGATTTATTCTCGCTTCAGACTCTCTTTAAAGAGAACATTCAGTTCATATTAATGAAATGCTAAACAATCTTAGTCACAAAAAAAAAAAGTATATAGAGGATAAAGTTTCACCAAAGCCTTGACCTTTTCATTAACTTATATGTATGGGCTTCCAGATATCCCAAAGGATAAAAAGAAATACAAGTGGACACAGGAGTCACTAATACGTATACTATTTATGTACAATGAAAGTAATATTGTGCCGTTAATATGCTCATAAAAGAAGGTTGCTAGGGCAGTGTAGACCTTAAAGAGAAACTGAAGCAGAAAAAAATTTATGATATAATGATAATGACTTGGTTGCGTAGTATGGATAATTACTAGAACATTAGTAGCAAAGAAAATATTCTCATATTTTTATTTTCAGTTATATCTTTTTTTTATAACATTGCATCATTCTCTAATTTTTGAAATTCACACACTACTCAGCATTTTAAATGATTTTACAGAGCAGGCTAGTAAACTTTAGAACTATTATCTGCAGGGAAAAAAAAACAATACAGTGCCACACACTTGAAATAAGCTTCAGAAGACAGAACTCTCTGCAACTTTGAAAGTCGTGGCGCTCAATGGCTTTTTTGCATAGATAACAACTGGAGTTTCTTAACTCTTCCTGTACTGGAAACAATATTAGACGTATGTCTCTGCTCCTAATGTTTTATTTCTTATCTGTACTACACATACCAATCATTACCGGTACATCATATTTGTTTTTCCACTTTAGTGTCTCTTTAAATAGAGAAATTTGCACCCCAAACTGGAGTGTTAAAACTAAAAACAGTGCTTAGTATACCTAGACAACCATAGATAGATAGGCAGTGCTACATGGAGGCATCCATGGGAATAAAACCATTTTCTTTTATGAAAAGATAATAGAGGTAGGCATTACTTCTTACCCCCAGAGCAAAGACAACCAAAATCAGTAGATAACGTTTATTGGCCACAAAAACAATGCATTTTGTAGGGCCAACTCTCTTTCCCAGACATCAGTGCCTATGTAGGAATGCATCACATGCTAGAAGTATCTAAAATGCAAATAAAGACATTTTGGATATAACTTGCATGAATATACAGTACATACCATATATACATTATAAGTAGTATCATAATATAAAAAGTTATAAATTATCTTACCTCATAATAGCATCATAAGCTATAAATAGTAGATATTTTTACCTTATGTTGCTATTATGAGGTATGTTATATTTATCACAGTTTTTACATTCTGATACTACGGTTTTAGAATGTATGATATATGTATTATAAATATTTATGCAGGTTACATCCAAAAGTTCCTTCTCTGCTTTAAAGAAAACCTGTAACTTTGCAGGGAAAAAAGTAGATGCTTCCTCCCTGACCCCACCGCTGCTGGCCTGGAGCCTTTTCCTCTTCTGCGCTCTCCTCCAGGTACGAGCGCAGATGTACTGCACATGTGCAAGTACAGCCGTGCCTGCATAATAGTACAAGCCATTCTGCACTACTGCATACGTGTGGCCATACTCACGCATGTGTTCTGAGGGACCCGTGCAGGGATGGTGGGCTCCAAGATGGATCGGGAAGCCTTTAGGCTATCCAGAGGCTTCCTTCTACTGAGTTAACGATCAAACTTTTTTATTTGTACACTGCAGGTTCACTTTAAAGATGCATTTAGTGTGTGATGTATTTCTTAAAGCAAATCTGAAGCGAAAATAAACGTATGAGTTAATGAATTTTATGTGCAGTACAGCTAACAAATAGAACATTCGTAGCAAAGAAAAGAGTCTTAGATTGTTTTCCAGTACAGGTTGAGTTAAAAAAAATGTTATCTATGCAAAAGAGCTTCTCTGAGCTATTTGACCAACTTGGCTGAATACAGTCCTGTTTTCTAAAGCACTTAAAAAGCCAAGAAACAGTGAAAGGCAGACTTCAAAGGGTCATTATTTCTGCTTTGTTTTATAGCTTAAAAGACAGAGTATGGTTTTAAAGCTGCAACTGTGAAAGAATGATGCAATGTTATAAAAATTAAAAAAAAAAAACCCTATATAACTGAAAATAATAAATATGAGACTCTTTTCTTTGCTGCTAATGTTCTATTCATTATCCATACTACACATACAATTCATTATATCAGGGTTTTTTTCGCTACAGGTTAGCTTTAAAGAGACACTGAAGCGAAAAAAAAATTATGATATTATGATTTGTATGTGTAGTACAGCTAAGAAATAAAACATTAAGATCAGATACATCAGTCTAATTGTTTCCAGTACAGGAAGAGTTGAGAAACTCCAGTTGTTATCTCTATGCAAACAAGCCATTAAGCTCTCCGACTAAGTTAGTCGTGGAGAGGGCTGTTATCTGACTTTTATTATCTCAACTGTTCCTGGACTATTTACTTTTCCTCTGCCAGAGGAGATGTCATTACTTCACAGACTGCTCTGAAAGAATCATTTTGAATGCTGAGTGTTGTGTAATCTGCACATATTATAGAATAATGCAATGTTAGAAAAAACACTATATACCTGAAAATAAAAGTATGAGAATATTTTCTTTGCTGCTAATCTTCTAGTAATTATTCATAGTACACAACCAATTCATTATATCATTTTTTTTTTCACTTCAGTGTCTCTTTAAGTAAGGAAACGACATCTGAGGAAGTAGGTATCATCAGGAAAATATGTAGTTTTTGTGCACAATAAAATATTTATACCAACCTTGGCAATCCTTCCTCAGGACATTAGTACACCTACTTACAATCTGTTTTAGATTTTAATAACTGATTTCTTTTACCAATGTTCACACCCCTTCCCTTGCCTCCCCTTGGTGGTCACAGGGCCCATCTTACAAGGGTTATAAAACACTTGTGGCCATAATGATTTTCACACCTACAGGGAGTGCAGAATTATTAGGCAAATTAGTATTTTGACCACATCATCCTCTTTATGCATGTTGTCTTACTCCAAGCTGTATAGGCTCGAAAGCCTACTACCAATTAAGCATATTAGGTGATGTGCATCTCTGTAATGAGAAGGGGTGTGGTCTAATGACATCAACACCCTATATCAGGTGTGCATAATTATTAGGCAACTTCCTTTCCTTTGGCAAAATGGGTCAAAAGAAGGACTTGACAGGCTCAGAAAAGTCAAAAATAGTGAGATATCTTGCAGAGGGATGCAGCACTCTTAAAATTGCAAAGCTTCTGAAGCGTGATCATCGAACAATCAAGCGTTTCATTCAAAATAGTCAACAGGATCGCAATAAGCGTGTGAAAAAACCAAGGCGCAAAATAACTGCCCATGAACTGAGAAAAGTCAAGCGTGCAGCTGCCACGATGCCACTTGCCACCAGTTTGCCCATATTTCAGAGCTGCAACATCACTGGAGTGCCCAAAACCACAAGGTGTGCAATACTCAGAGACATGGCCAAGGTAAGAAAGGCTGAAAGATGACCACCACTGAACAAGACAAACAAGCTGAAACGTCAAGACTGGGCCAAGAAATATCTCAAGACTGATTTTTCTAAGGTTTTATGGACTGATGAAATGAGAGTGAGTTTTGATGGGCCAGATGGATGGGCCCATGGCTGGATTGGTAAAGGGCAGAGAGCTCCAGTCCGACTCAGATGCCAGCAAGGTGGAGGTGGAGTACTGGTTTGGGCTGGTATCATTAAAGATGAGCTTGTGGGGCCTTTTCGGGTTGAGGATGGAGTCAAGCTCAACTCCCAGTCCTACTGCCAGTTTCTGGAAGACACCTTCTTCAAGCAGTAGTACAGGAAGAAGTCTGCATCCTTCAAGAAAAACATGATTTTCATGCAGGACAATGCTCCATCACACGCGTCCAAGTACTCCACAGCGTGGCTGGCAAAAAAGGGTATAAAAGAAGAAAAAAAAATTACATGGCCTCCTTGTTCACCTGATCTGAACCCCATTGAGAACCTGTGGTCCATCATAAAATGTGAGATTTACAAGGAGGGAAAACAGTACACCTCTCTGAACAGTGTCTGGGAAGCTGTGGTTGCTGCTGCACGCAATGTTGATGGTGAACAGATCAAAACACTGACAGAATCCATGGATGGCAGACTTGCAAAGAAAGGTGGCTATATTGGTCACTGATTTGTTTTTGTTTTGTTTTTGAATGTCAGAAATGTATATTTGTGAATGTTGAGATGTTATATTGGTTTCACTGGTAAAAATAAATAATTGAAATGGGTATATATTTGTTTTTTGTTAAGTTGCCTAATAATTATGCACAGTAATAGGCACCTGCACACACAGATATCCCCCTAAAATAGCTAAAACTAAAAACAAACTAAAAACTACTTTCAAAAATATTCAGCTTTGATATTAATGAGTTTTTTGGGTTCATTGAGAACATGGTTGTTCAGTAATAAAATTATTCCTCAAAAATACACCTTGCCTAATAATTCTGCACTCCCTGTATAACTACTAACCTTCCCTTCCTCCCATACAGGGAACTAAACTGCAGATCATGTGCTTTTGTGGCTACACTTGTTTTGGGTGTGACGATCATGATGGCCACACTTGTTTTATGGCCCTTGTGAAATGGGCCCCCAGGCTGTGAAGGGCACCAATGGGAGGCAAGGGAAGGGATGTGCACATTGGGGGCCCCCATTAAAGTTTTCCCATGAATTGTAGTTACACCACTGAGGTCTAAGATTTGGACAGGAATATGTGCATTGCCAGCCAAGTCCACCTATACATGCTCTAAGTACTTCTTTTACATGTTAGTGAGTGGTGTTCATCATATACTTTGAATGAGACATTTTGACCTATGACTCTCTATTTAAAGATTTTATTTAAATAGTTTCTCAGATTCCATAACAGCCCTGCTATCACAATAAAATTCTGCATAAAAATGTGTATACATGTATAATGTTTCCAACCAGAGGCTGACCTTAACAGCCTGCGTGAAATCGTATCCACTTCAGTAAGAAGCAAGAATTACAAGGTCTTCAAGAATCTGTTCCAGGCACATTACTCTGTAGTAACATTGTTTATAATCTGCCTTTTATATCTATTGTTTCTTTTACGAACTGTTGCTAATGACCAGTGTTACACTGTGTGCTAGCATTTTACATTCACATATTCGTGTTGGCTTTTTAATCTCTACAATATTCCCTTTATTAACAGTGCCTAATTAAAACATCTGTGTTAAGAGGCAGCCACATTAACTTCTCCGGCACAACGGAACAGAATTATTGTCGAACTGTCGGCTTTTAACAGTCTTTTTTTCCCCTTTTTTAATTAGCTGCTTTCTCTGCCTCCCCCTGTATAGAAACATTACGGAAATTAAAAAGCGGGACCCTTTCTCTTCTGGAGATCGAAGCGTGGTCAAAACACTGATTGTGGGTAAGAGATGGAGTGTGGAAAATGCGCAGTAAGGTTTTGAAGGATGTAATATTTCAAGATGTTGGTGCCTCTGTAATGGCTTGGAGAAGTGTGCCACTAAAATGAGCCTGAGGAGATTTACAGGAAAGGGCACGCGACTGCAGTCCTAAAACCTTCAATGGTGTTTAACATGGTTTAAATCTTCTGTCCCGTTACAGGCTAATTTGAACCTGTAGTCATTTTTTCTCCCACTGAGATATTGCAGGCCTTCCCTCAAGATAAGTGGTAAAGGCAAGTCTTGTTGCTTGCTTACTGTCAGTTTCTAAAGTGTTACTTCTACGTACTGTAAGTGTTTCCTAAACGTCTAGAAAGGATCAATAATGCTACATATCTACGCTATCAATCCAACCCCTTCTTTTTTATATATAAATAATTTTTATTGACTAGAACATGGTACAATGTATCAAAATGGTAATTCACAGTCACATATAACCACCAGAAAATGAAAGAAATAGTCATCACATAGAAATTAATAATAAAGAGGTAAAGCTGTCAAACCAACATTAAAGGAAACCAGTGAACCTGAGGTGAGGTGGCATAATAGTTTTATACATACCTGGGGCTTCCTCCAACCCCCTCCGCGCAGATCACTCCCACACCAGCGTCTAAAGCCTTCTAGATGCTCCTGTAGCAGCCCCGTTCTTCACGGTCAGTCAGGCGTATTGCGCATGCGTGGCCCCACCATGCTCCCACTGCCTGGGAGCGTTCCGCGCCTGCGCAGTACTAAGAGCAGTTGCAAATTGCTTCCAGCCACAAGAGCGAGATGGGGGAGCGTTTTTGGCCACATTGTGCCGACTGGCAACGGAAAATGGGGCTGCTACCAGAGCATCTAGAAGGATTTAGACGTCAGCGTGGAAGCGATCTGCGCGGAGGGGGCTGGAGGAAGCCCCAGATATGTATAAAACTTTTATGCCCCCTCATCTCAGGTACACTTTAAGTGACAGTAAGGTGCCCAGTTTAACTTACCTGGAGCTTCTTCCAGACCCCTGTTGTTCCATTGAGCAGCAGTGACCCTGCAAGAGCTGGCCGACAAAGCCAATCACTAGCTACTGCACACATGCAACCACATGCTTTTGTTCTCGCACTCATAGCTGGGAGTGTTCAGCCTATGCACAGTGGCAACATTTATGAACTTCAGACCACAGTAGCACAATTAAGGAGGCAGCATGCAGCTTTCTGAAGGGACAGCTGCGGAATGGATTTGACCAGGGGCGTTGCTAGGCCCAAAGATCAGTGGCACATGCCCTGGAACCATTCTGGGGTGCCCCGGATGTCCCATAGGCAGAGTCAGTGGTCGTGCCTCAATGGGGGGCATGCTGGGAGCTGTGGTGCATCAGTTGCGGATATGCTGGGCACTGTGATGCCTTTATGGGGGCTTTCAGGGAGCTGTGGTTCTTCTATGGGGGCATTTTGCTGGGCAGGCCTACTTAGGACGCTGTTAAGTTCATTTAAATTTGGCTCCACCAATGACTACACCCACATTCTGGTGCCCAAAAGTGCCCTGAAACTCTTCAGATCCTAGCTAGCAACGCCCCTGGATTTGACCATGATAACACATAACTACAGAAAGCTGATGACTCAGCAGCAGTGATAAACTTGTATCTTAGTACAAAAGCTAAATCAGTAATACAAGTTGATGTATTGTTGATCAATTTTTTTTACAATATTCATCTATAAATTATTTAGTCAATGTTTGCCCATTGTAGAATCCTTCCTCTCCTATTTACTTTATAATATTTATCTCAGGCGGCGACATATTTCAGTACTGGCAGGTGAGCCGTCACTTAACTCCCCCTGCGCCCAACTGACTGTGTAGCATACTAATACATATGCATCCTGAATATTTACTGCATTCTATTATATGTCACAACAGTGCCACATTAAGGTACCCCTGAACCAAGTGTTTTGTTTATTTTTTCTTGCTTTTAATAATGTTTTGTGAGTGTGACATATGTCACAGCACCATCCATACCCTCCAGTGAAGCTGTGGCCCCCACTCTGCTCTGCTTAGAACCCTAGGAACGATCATTCACTCCCCTTTCTTGGTTCCTCATACTGCACACAGTGCGCAGGAGAGCTGCAACATGTGTGCACTTCAAGATAGTTGTAAATACTTGTGCAAAATAGATGGACCTTATGGTCCGACAGACATAAGACATAAGACATGCACAAGTATTTACACCAGTAACATGGCTCAAATGAGCCAATTTTTCGTAAAGAATCTGTGAATAGGGACCATAATACAACATCTTTATAATATTATTATTGAATCATGAAAGCCTGTCAGCTCATCATGAGTACCTCCTCATATCTGGAAGATGGTATCATAAAAACAATGTACAGTGACAGTAAAGATAGCAAGATAATGAAGCAAGGAGCGTTTCATCATCAAAGAATAATCAATGCCAGGTCACGGAAGAGGTAGATGTGGCTAGTTCAACTGTTATTGATAGCAGAAATCTACCATATGCAAAAGAGGCTAGGCTCAGCCATAAGAGGGCAAGATAAACATCACTGATCGTATGTATCCAGGGACAAGCTCAGTATCATCTGTCTAAAATACCTTAAAAAAACTTTCATTACACAAAATAAATTATGAACTGTGTCTGCATTTTCAGCCCTCATCGATTGCAGCATACTTCTAAACAAAACTGTCATAATCTCCATTTTTATCATGCTGAGGGTGAGGGGAATACAAGTAAAGAGGTTTTAACTATCATCTGTATGCAGATGACACCCAAATCTACCTCCACACCCGTGACATATCCACCACTACCATGGACAAGGTCTCCTCCTGCCTATCTGCCATCTCCTCCTGGATGTCCGCTAGGTTACTGAAACTAATGGCCCATACTCACGGGCAACTTTTTTGGGCTGTCGCTAGCACACGGGAGCGTGTGCGCAACAGTTCGGCGACAGCTCGTCACCAGGTCCCTCCGCGTACACACGCGGAAGAGGGATCAGCTGTGCGACGGAAGCTGTCACCGACGTTCCTCCCCCGCCGCCGGAAGCTCCGTGTTGTGGATAGAGGTTGCTGTCGCTAGTCTGCATACTCACACGGACTAGCAGCAGTTGAGGCGGCAACTGTCGCCAGGCGATTGACCGCGCCAATCGCCCGGCGACAGCAGCGGCGAGCGACGGTTCGGGGTGTGCGCCCGTATTGCGTCTCATACTCACGGGCGACAATTGGAGCCCGTGAGTATGGGCCATAAATCTAGACAAAACGGAATTTATGATCTTCCCACCCCGGCCATCCCTGATGTGCAGGTCACTGTTAACCACACTACCATTCGCCCTACCTATCAAGCCCGCTGTCCGGGTGTCACACTGGACTCCGCACTCTCCTTCACTCCCCACATCTAAAACCTCACAAAGTCCTGCAACTTCTACCTTCGTAACATCTGTAAGATTCGCCCTTTCCTGACCTCTGCCACCACCAAACTCCTCATCCATGCCCTCATAATTTCCCGCCTCGACTACTGCAATGCCCTTCTGTCTGGTCTCCCTATGACCCGAATAGCCCCACTGCAGTCCATCATGAATGCGGCAGCCAGAATTATCCACTCCTCCCATCGCTCCACCAGGGCGGCTCCCCTCCGTGAATCCCTCCACTGGCTTCCTATCCAGTCCAGAATCAGATTCATGATATTGTGTCTGACCTACAAATCTGTCCACAAAACCTGTCCAACCTACATTTCTGATCTTACTCAGAGATACACACCAAGCTATTCACTCCGCTCCCCCAATGAACTTCGCCTGACCGTCCCCCGCATCACCCAGTCCCATGCACGCCTCCAAGACTTCTCAAGAGCCGCTTTAACACTATGGAACTCCCTACCTCCACCCATTAGGACAGCCCCCTCCTTCACCACCTTCAAGAAGGCCCTCAAAACTCACCTTTTCACTCTGGCCTACCACCCCTCACAATTGCTCTAAACCCACACCTGAACTCTGGTCCCCTACCTCTCGTGTCCCTACCTCTCCCTCTAGATTGTAAACCTTCGGGAAGGGTCCTCCTCCTTTTGTGTCCTACCTGATCATGCACCTCCATTACTGTGCAACCATGCTATGCATTTGAGTGAACCTAACTTGCCTAATCTCCATGCTCCCCTCCAGTGACTGACTAAGCATTACCTGGTACTCATACTGTGCTGTGTGATCTGGTTTTCTTGTATTTCTGTATTGTCATATTGCTGTATGTCACCCCTAAATATTGTCTGTAACCTAAATTAATGTCCAGCGATGCGTAATATGTTGGCGCTTTATAAATACAATCAATAATAATAATAATAGATGTGGAATGGTGGGAAAGACATTGTTGGGATGGACATTACTCTATAAGGTGGTAATGTACTTATAACTAAATTAGCTTAAAATTAAATAAAATAAGACTGGTCAATAATCCTTCTATTACTGACTGAGTGTACAGAAATCAGTTTAATCACGTGGAGACAAAAAACAAAAACAAAATAATAGATACTTACCTATGGAGAGGGAAGGAAAGCTCTGGGTCCTATAGAGCATTCACATTCCTCTCACAGTCCCCTCGTTCCAGCGATTTCACCTCTTTCCAATCTGCTGCCGCGGGAGGCTTCGGAAGTCTTCGGGAGCCCGAGTGATCCCAAAGACGGGTGGCTCTGTAATGTCCCTGCAAGAGCGCGGGGGAAAGAGTGCTCACATAGACGCAGTGCGGAGCCACCCTTCTTCAAGAGCACTCGGGCCCCCGAAAACTTCTGAAGCCTCCCGAGGTGGCACAGAGCATGATTGGTCAAATACTGCTAAGGACGGGGGTGACAGCGTTGGAATGAGGGGACCGTAAGAGGAACAGGAAGGCTCTATAGGACCCAGAGCATTCCCTCTCAATAGTATCTTTTTTTTTTTTTTTTTTTTAGTTTACATTCACTTAACCAGTTAATGGCAAACTGACTTATTAAAACGTCCTGTTTGAGCCTGTTAACGGCAACAGGACGTTTTAATAAGTTGCTCGCTCCCGCTCCGCACTTGTGCGCGCCGCTCCCGCTGCCGTTACCTGTTGGGTCTCTGCGTTAAGTGATTGGGGAAGAAGTCCTCTACCCAATCGCAATGCCTGGAATGAATGGATGTGACTGCGATCAGCGGCCATGACCATTCATAAAACAGGAAGCCGTCACAGTTCAGTAAAATGTTAAAAAAAAGTGAACACTTCCTAGTGAACAGGAGAGTGTTCACTACCACCATCTTATGGCCAAAAAGTTACATTACACATACAGGCACATACATAATCATATACGTATACACAATATTAATTAAAAATTAATAACTTACACTTCCAAAGCCCCCCCCCCCCCCCCCCAAAAAAAAGAAAGAAAACATTTATACAAAAAAAAAATCAGTTTAAAAAAACAAAACATAAATAGTTGCTTTAGGGACTCAGCTTTTTTATATTTTATGAGGGAATATTACTAAACCTTTACTACATAGGGGCTTGTAATTATGGATCGGACAAAAAAAGAAAAAAAAAAAAACAGAAAAATAACACTTATATTTCCACATAATATATTGTCACCATACATTGTGATAGGGTCATAATTTAAACGGTTTAATAATTGGGACAACTGGGCAAACAAAATGTGTCTGTTTTAAGCACAGGAGAAAGTTTAATTTTAAAACTACAATGCCCGAAAACTGAGAAATAATGAATTGTTTCCCACTATTTTCTTATTTTCCCCGTTAAAACGCATATAGAGTAAATCAAAATCAAAATGTACTACCCACAGAAAGCCTAATTGGTGGTGAAAAAAACGAGGCATAGATCATTTTGTTCTGATAAGTAGTAATAAAGTTATTAGGGAATAAAAGGGAGGAGCACTGACAGGTGAAAAGTGCTCTGGTCCATTAGGGTAAAAACCACTTGGGGTGAACTGGTTAAACATGCTTAATTAGAACTACATTGGCAACCAGCCCTCCCCAGTCTCCAACCATTCTAATGTATTGTAACCCTCCAGTAAAACCGCTGTAGACACATTAGATCACAATGCACTAGAGGTGGACATGTATTATTTCACACACAGGACAGGCTGGCACAGGTTGTCTGGTGTCCCTTTGTATATTACTGGCCTGACACTATAAAAGTTGAAGCAGGACAATAGAAATTTAAGTTCCACCCTCCTTGGTTTTACACTGTACACATTTTACACTGTCCAGTCTGGCTACGGAGCCTTAAGGTATACTTAACCTTGTAGTCCACCAAATGTGCAATTGCTTGTACTGTACCTCCAGTGGGAGGACAAAGTTGGTCCTATGCAGCAGAGAATGTACCAAGGCCTGCTGGGACATTTCTAGGACAATTTCTGATATAGTAAGCTTCTGATATAGTAAACCGCTTTTCCTGGTCCCTGCTGTGGTGCCTATGGCACGACCCATGCAAGCACCCCTCTAGATACGCCTCTGCCTTTTAGTTTACTACAACTAGATTATACTGTACTACCAAACACTATCTGTGTTAGGAAAGCAAAACTGTGTCTCTCCTTTGAAAAAGCCCCTGTTGAAATCTCCTGTTCCTTAGTAGGTAGGCTATTTATTTATTTATATTTTACTTATTAACGGCTGCAGAGGGGCATCAGGGGTTGGGCTTAAAGTACCCATGAAAAGTTGAAAAAAAGTGAATTAAGTCCATGGTAGGGTGGATTAGCTGCTGGTGACCATCCTCGTTGTCTTCGGGGTACCCTCCTTATCCTCGTCCTTTTTATATTGAACTAGCCCTCTTAATCGAATAATCCAGAGGAAGTGCGTGTGGGTGTGCATGAGTGATTCTGAACTGTGCATGTGCGAGTCGTGAATCAAGCAAGCCCAGCAAAAAGAAGTGGTTGTGCATGAAAGAATGAAGATATGCATGAGCGATTTCTATCATTGGGCTTGTGCCCAGCAGATGCCGACCTCGCTGGGTCGGCATCTAATGCGCCTGCACGAGTGCTGCAGGTGATCGCACTCACATGGTCTGGAGCCTGCAACGGAGGGGACCCTGGCCCACCGGAGCTGCAGCGAGGGACAGAACGGCTGCCAGGGGCTTGTTACATAACAGTAAATATTGGCGTCCAGGCATGGACGCATAAAAGCATAACACTTCAACATCCAAAATACATAAAAAGCGAGAAAAATTGATGCAACTGGAGCTCCAAACATTTATGAAATTAGTCAGCGCTTTGGTCAAAATCACATAAGTTGAAGAAAACAGCAAAAGGAAAGAAATAAAAAAGGAAAAAGCTAGTAGGCCCAATGTCAGAGTACTATATTGTTTCAGAATCGAGAAAGATCATTAGTTAATAGAGAGGTTGTGGCCTATGCCACTATACCAGAAGCTGCTCCACTGCTAAAAGCAATCCAAGGAGATCACGTCTACTATTCTTTTTTTTTTTTTTTTAAACTTTCTGAAAACTTCGTTGTGCTTTACATCATGTCCACTGATCTAGTTTACAAATATCTTCAAACAAATGTAAGATAAAAAGCTTTTACACAGAAAAATATTAATAAACAGTACAGCAGAACTATTTAATCACAGGATATGAAATTGTACTGTGATTCTTGTTGCTGCTCGTCGCAGAAGAGCCCAGCCTGTCTCTGCTGTCTCTCTGTATCTCCAGTGCAGTCTAGAATGAAGAATGCAAGAGGCCATATAGTTCTCATCACGCTACATGAACTCATCAGAAAAGATTATGCCTGAGACCCGTTTAGCTCTCCTCTCTGCAGAGTTCAGGTCCAGAGCAATGATTTCCAGGTAGTTAAAAGATAAGGGACTTATACATTAGTTTTTATTCTAAGGGAATGCTTAGCTAGCACTGGCCTCTCTGTAAGGTTAAGTGTTGCCTTTAAGCATTATACACTAAAGTTAATGCATTTACACTCAAGGTAATGTGCAATAATAGGAACATCACTCGCTGTCGACACACTGCAGAGAAGTTTAGGACTTCAGAAAATATTCGTCTGATCTAGTATGACCACGGTAAGCTACATACATATCATCTGACTTCTCCACCCAACAAATACTGAAATGTGCTAGGTCAAAAAATAATCTGCTTCAGCAACTTTTAGTAATAAGTTGGATAGGAAAGAAAGAGGGTAAATTATTCCTAACCCAGATACAGCACTAATTCCACTGTTTTGGACATCTTCCAAAAATGATAAGATCATTTCTATACCTCGTACCAGTATGTTATATTAATTTATCGAACTGAACATCTAACATGTTAAAAATGTAGATGCCATTCCCGGCCTTGTAGCTTTAGGATCCCATGTTCAAATATGAGCCAGGACACTATCTGCACAGAGTTTGTATGTTTTCTCTTCATTTGTGCAAGTTTCTTCTGGGAAAATTGATAACCTTCCACATCCTACAAACAAACGGATAAGTCAAATGTTTCCCCGCAAAACTGGTCTTAAAGAGAACCTGTACTGAGTAAAATTATTTAAAATAAACACATGAGGTAACTTCAATTGAACATTACATCGTTATCTTGCCATCAGTTCCTCTCAAAAGCTCACTATTTTCTTCTGACAATGATCCCTTCCAGTTCTGACAACATTTTGTCAGAACTGAAATGTATCAGTTGCTGTCAGTTACAGCTGAGAGGAGAGCTGGTGTGTCCATGTTTCCCTATGGCTCAAGTGGGCGATGTTACAGTTTAACTGTGTGATGACCAGGAAGCTGTTATGGGGTAACCGCCATTTTCAAAATGGAGGACAGAGAATTCCCTTGATCACAGTGGACAAACAGGACACAGGAGAGGAGAAAGAGATTGAGGAGTAGACTACATGGGAGGTACGTATGACCTGGGTATGTTGATTTTCACTTTTAATTTTCAGTTCAGGTTTTCTTTAAGGCTCATACACATGTGCAACTTTTCCACCCAACTATCATCCAAACTTGGTCTGTTGGACGACAGTTGGGGTGTGAACGTGTGACAAACTATCAGACAAACGACTGATAACAGGCTGTTTGCCCGATCCAACAGGCGGATCGACTCGCACGACTGTAGGGCTGATATTGTACAGTTGGCCGGGTGTGTACAAGTTGTTTGAATGACTTGTACTTTTTTTGAATGAGGCTACATTGTGCAGTCCATCGTTCCGCTTGGGTGCGCAATATGCAAATGAGTTGGTTGTTCAGTTGGTTGTTGCATGGAAAATGCAAGCCGTGCAATCCCTTGGTCGTGTGGTTGGTCATGTCCTCGGTTTGGTTGTGTGGAAAAATTGCACGTGTGTAGGAGCTTTAAGATTATGATAGGAGCATAAAACTATGGCTGTGGTAGGAATTAGATTATATTCTCCTCTGAGGACAGACAGTGACATGACTATGTATTCTTTAAAGTGTTGCAGAAGATAGAAGTTCTAAGTGTAAGTAGGATTACTTTTTTCACTTAACAAATTCTCATTCTACATTTTTTTTTCAAAATGGTAAAAAAGATAGAAAAGAAAATGTAGTAATGTGTAGCATCGAAGCATGCATCTAAATATCCCTTATCACTTCTGCATTAGGTGAATCCTAAATGAATTATAGATTATCAACAATGGAACATGAAGAGACAAAAGGTCGATGGCTGGAAACTATGGTATGGAAATATAGAAATATCTCAGTTGACGTCCCCAAAACATGAAGAAATCAGTAGGTGGTTTAGCTTCTGTGACAACTGACCTTTTTAACATCTGTTTACAACCCAGATTCACAAAATAAAAATTAGTCACTTTCCCAGTAAAGGTTTAGCACTTATAGAAACGTTTCTCACTCAGCTTACAAAACAGCAAATGCAAAAGGTGTACATTTCAAGCACGTATAACAACATCATAACTAGTCCAGATATGCTTTGTGATTTCTGGTGACCAAATCAGAAATTGGGTTAGCAAACCAATGCAAATGTATGCCTGACTGCCATGGACAGTTGAGCATTATTACTCTTTGAGCTAGGCTGTTAAACAAGCCCACTGATGAACCCTGCAGGTGTGAGTCAATTATTTTTGGCTGATGAGCTGAGCAAACTGCCAGGAGAAGAATACTGAGGCCACAATTGCTGCTTCAGAATGTCCCTGGCTTTTATGCTGATCCTCTGGGTATAATGTATACCAAATTACTTTATAAGCAGACAGAGGCGCCAAAAGGATAAAATATTCTAAAATGTTTAAAATGAGAGGCAAAGGTGGACTTACCTCCTCCAAGCAGACACACACAAGTGTTTTGCATATTCAAGACAACAAAAATGTATTTATATACTCCAGAAAGTGCAAGGGCAATGCGTTTCGCGGGCATCTCCCACTTCATCAGGCAGTAGAAACGGAGCATAAAACTCAAATAGGTCTGGTTCAAAGCTCAGCGCTTCTGTGTCTCTCCCTTTGCAGCACTTGAGTCCCCAGTTCAAATCCCAACCAGGGAACTATCTGCATGGAGTTTCTATGTTCTCTGTGTTTGTATGGGTTTCCCCCGGGCACTAAGGTTTCCTCTCACACCCCAAAAACATACAGATAACAAGTTGTCTTCCCTCTAAATTGGCCCTAGACTGCGATAGACATATGACTATGGTAGGGGTCAGATTGTGAGACCCTCTGAGGGTCAGTTAGTGATAAGACTATATAAACTCTGTAAAGCAATGCGAAGATGTTGGTGCTTATAAATACTAAAATAATTATACCGTAAATACTAAAATAATTATAACCTGGACAAATGCAGGATCAGGACAGCCCAATGTCTGTCAGAAGCTCTTATCTGTATCCTTATTTATGGTGAGTGGTTCATTATGAGATATCTTAGTCAGGGAGTGTTCCTGGTAAATAAGTGGTTAATATCTACCAAAATGTGTTATCTGTTAATATAGCACATTTCCAAAATTCTTGGCTATGGGTGTATAGAGATTTGGGCTTGGGTCTTAAGCGACTAAAGATAAATTATAAAGGCCATTTATAAAAAATCATTAGGAATTCAAACTGTTAGTTCAGATTCTTAGCACAAAAAATGCCACTGCGTGAATAACAAGCTGCAATGGGAACATCGCAACTATGAAGGTGCAGCAGCATCCCCAGGATTGCTGAAGACTGAGTAGATTGTGTGTGTGGTATAAGGCTGTGGTACTGTTTCTGTTTGTAACAGGTGCTGGTTGTGGAGTTCCAGAAGGATGCTGCTGTATAGCAGATCTTGGAGTCTGAGCCAATGCACTGTAGACGTAACACCATTGGTGTTGAAGTTTTCCCTTCATCTGAAGCCCCGCCAATTGGAATCTTGGTAGAAGTTCATATAAGGAACCTCTGCACAATCCTCTGTGGCACTTGGAGACTGGATTGGGAGCTGCCTCCCGCCCTCCCTTCCGTATTTGTTGCCGTCTAGTTTACTGGGGATACGGCATGTTCTTTAGTGACTGTCACTTATGGACTTGGTGTGGTGTAATCACCCCCTTACCAGCAATCTCTTCAGTTGTTCAAGTAAATATAAGAAAATAAAAATATTATTGTTGTAAGTTATCTGGTTTAAGTTGAATTGTGTGTTTACCCCCAATGACAGAGGCTGTGGCCTGTGTTGTGGTTGGTCTTATTTGCTTTAGAGTATAAGTAAGATGATATGCAAACATTGATTGACATGACATTGCATTTTACTGCCTTACAGCACCTGCACCTTTTAGGCTGCTCTAGCTGTGTGAGGGCCCGTTCACACTAGGGGCCACCTTTTTTCAAGCGCAGGCGATTTTTTAAATCGCCCACAAAACGCTTGTACAATGATTCCCTATGAGAGAGTTCACAGCTGAGCGGTTCGTTTCCAATCCGCTCAGCAAAGCGGTGCCTGTACATTTTTTGAGATGTTTTTGCTACAATGGAAGGTATAGGAATAACGCAAAATGCTCACACAATCGCTTTGTGCAGCGATTGCATTCGCGTTTTAAGAATAAATACATTGTATTTATTATTTTCCGGGTCAAAGAGTTCACTTCCTGACTTGTGTCAGGGAGTAAATTACAAAACCGCTCTGAAAAAGCGCCTAGAAAAACACTTTTTACAAAAACGCAGTGGGGAAAAAACAGCGCACAAAAATGCAAAACGTTTGCGTTTTCATTTTTAGGTGTGCATGAGGCCTAAGTGAACGGACACAAGACAGCTCGCTCTTGAAAAACACAGCTAAAAGCATGTCCACTAAGTGATCTGCTATAGTCAATTGGCCATAATGTTTGCAACTATAAATATTCTGCTAAAAAAAGAAAAAATGTACAATATATTACAAAACTGATCCCTGATCACTAATTTAATAAAAAAAATATATTGTACTAGAGAAAAAATTGGCAGCAATAAAACCATATACTTATTGAGCATCAATGCATCAGGAAGGAGGTGCCGAGGAGGTCGACAATCGTTTCGCCCTACAATATGGGCTATTTCAAGGCCCTGAATACCAGAATACTAGAAAGTGTTCAGCTGCACATAGCAACATACATTTTCCTCTAAAACATAAATATGAAAGCCAAAATATTTCTACATGTGTAATTTTCAGGTTGCTATCCATATGCTACCATGTTATGCCAATTAAATAAAACTTCTTGGCAAGAACAAAATAATAATATAGGTATTATAGCTCTTACTTTATTTTTATGTTAAAGGTTATTCAGTTAGATCTTAAAGAAAATCTGTAACGAAAAAACCTCCCCTAGGGGGTACTCACCTCGGGTGGGGGAATCCTATTAAGGGTTCCCCCGTCCTCCTCGGTCCCACGGTGGCGGCAAAAAATCCTCCCAGAGCGGCGGCGATGTAAATATTTACCTTTTGGCTCCAGCGCAGGAGCAGTATCCGCTCCTTCCCACAGAGATAGGCGGAAATAGCCCATCTCCGTCCGGCCGCTCTACTGCGCAGGCAAAAGTCTCCTGCGCCTGCGCAGTAGAGTGGACCCGACGGAGATCGGCTATTTCCGCCTATCTCCTTTAGAAGAGCCGCAACAGCTCCCCCGCTGGAGCCTGGAAAGGTAAATATTGAACAGGCTGTCGGGTCTGTCGGGCCGCTGTTCGGAGGACTGCAGCGAGACCTCCGTGGGACAGAGGACGGTGGGGGGAAGCCTCATTAGGATCCGGAGGCTTCCCCCTCCCGAGGTGAGTACCCCCCATGGGACATTTTTCTTCTTACAGTGTCTCTTTAAGCTTTAAGGAGAACAGTAAAATTCAACACAAATTTGGTAGAATGTAATAAATCATTCAGGATAGACATTTTGTTAATTATCCTGGTTTCAGTTTCAGAAACACTTTCTATATCTATTTATTGCTGGATATTTGGATGTCACGCTACCCTTCCAGTAATTCACAGCCTAGGCCATGATGTCATGCAGCCTTCTGTCTCAAAGCACTCTGGGAGATCAGGTGATGTACCTGCTCATTTCACAGAGAAGAAAAAACAAGACTTCGCAGTGATTTCCCTTGCCAGCAGCCATCTGTGATAAATTTCAGAATGTAAATCAGAGTTAGGAAAGATTTTGCAAAGGGTAAAAACTGACTGAAAAATTTATAAATGAATACTGTAACAAAACATGTGCAATTTTATCCATTATGTTCAGTTAAGTTCCTCTTTCAGTGTCCTCCGCGTTGTGGCCAATTCTGGTAAGGTGCTAAGTGCCCTGGTGTAGGTTGCCAGACAACTGGCTGTCTCTGTGAAAAATAACTCTTCACGCTTCTTCTAATGCTATCATTTTTCACTCATGAGGCCTTCGCTGACCTGAATCTACTGCCCTGATGAACAGCAGCACTGAAAGCTCCACAGTGACAAAAGCAATCACAGGAAACCATTACACCTCAGAATTCCAGAATCTATTTAGAGCAGGAGTGGATGGTTAATCACCAAAAAGAGAGTTATGGATATTCATGGTCGTTATAGCAGACCTGAACATTTTCCGTATTCTTTATGAAACAATGGCCCTTATTCAACATAGTTTTTCTCCTAAGTTTTCTCTCAGGTGATATTTTCCCACCTCATTAATAAAATGCCTTTTAAGCCCCCAGCAAGTAAGAAAATACTAAGAATAATTTTGGCAGCACTTTTCACCAACTTTTTGCTACTTCTTCACTTATAGAGTGCAAGGTTATTTAAACAGAAGATGAAAACTTATCTCCCAGGAGAAACGGTGAGTTGAATAATGGCCAAAGTTAATAGTCAAATCATTTCTGCCTATTTCCCCTTCTTCTGGCATAAGAAACCAACTCTTTCATTGTTTTACTTTCTCTTATATGAACATTTTGGAAGCCATTCCAAATTCCACCAGCCCACTGAATGCTTGCAGAACCTTGAAACCTGAGTGTACGTTACTCAACATAATGCACCCCCAGGCTCTCCTCAAACATGCCTGCCCCTTCCTCTACCCTAAGCTTACACATCTATAATGCTACAAAATACAAACATGAAACCTGAAAAAGTCAATTTCCATTCCTATATGGTTGCATAAACTAAGGAAAGGCCCAGTAACATAGGAGACATGCAACTTTATAAATTCCTCATTATTTTTTTCCTGGATTTCGGCCCTTTTTTCTGTCCCCTTTTCTGCCCTAAGCTTACACATTTATAATGCTGGAAAAAAAGAATCAGGTAAAAAGGAAAGGTCAATTGACCACTTCCTGTTCTGAGGACAGTATATCTACAGCAAGACCCCCAGAATTCAACTAACTAGAAGTCTCAAGCAACCGGCACCTGCAGCTGCTTGAGACTCCACAGCAAACATAGCAATTTCCAGGCCTATTTGCAGATAAAGTGTTGCAAAAGGCAGGATTCTGGGGCTCCCCCAAGGCTCCCCCTCCTCTCCTCACAGAAGCCTTGGGGAAGCTTTTGGGTAAAAATCCGCAGGCGGGTGGACTACTGCAACAGGCCATCGCCATCCGCGGCTACAGTTAAAAAACAAGGCCCCGGCTTCAGTCTTGTGGCTAGGCCGCATTTGTTACAGGCTTCTTGCCTATGCCCAGGCACCAGGATTCCTTGGGAAGGCTACCAAGCAGGACAGAGCCCACCTAAAGGACACAGGTCACCAGCAGATAGAAGAAAGAGGCCACCCACAGGACACAGGCACCAGCAAGACAGACAGGTTAGGCCACCAGAAGGACACAGCCCACCAGCAGACACAGGCCACCATATAGAGTGGGGTATGGTACAGTATCAGCTAGGCCCATTTTTAACATTGAGTCTCAAGCAACCAGAATACACACTTATCCGGCATCAGCCGATCGTCGTTGATCCAGATAATAGAGACTTTGCTGTACATCCTCTGCAAATTTCGCTGAGCCTTGGGGATGTAGATGCGACTCCGAGTAGCCTGTCCTGCTAGTTCAGCCGGCGACCTGGCCCTGTCTCACTCAGTCCTGTTGCCCTGTTCTGTCTGTCAGACAGTCTGCAACCTGCAAACTGTCCTTCTTCTCCCTGTCAGTGAGTGGTAGAACAATGAACACAACGGCCCTTGTTCAATCAATTTTTTCTCCTAAGTTTTTTCCTAAGGGCTGGTTCACACTGAAAGAACTTGTGATTTGAAAAGCTCTTGTGGGGGATTTTTACAAAATCACATTGCTCCAGTGATTACACACACATAGGCTAACATTAGCAAGAGCTTTTGCAAATCACAAAGCGCGTAGAAAAGCTCTTGTAGTGTAAACCAGCCTTTAGTGATATTTTCACAACTTATCAATAAAATACCTTTTAAGCCGCCAGCAAGCAAACATAATCTTGATATACTTTTTGGTATTTTTTCTTTTGCAAAGTGCAGAAACGTTTTATATAGAAAATTAAAAAATCAACCCCTATGAGAAAACTTAGGGAAAAAGTGAATTGGATAAGGGCCAGCAGTTTAGTACAGCAAGTAGAGGTCATTCATATTTGCATTAAACCAGAAGAGATATTCCCAAACACATTTGTGGACAATAATTTTTAAAACTGAAATTTGAAAAATGATGTATTTTAAATGTTAGTAACATTATTTGTTAGTTTGCTTCATGTATACAGTAGTTCTGCTTTAATACAGCCATTCAGAGCACCTTGCGTGTTAACTCATAATGAGCCAAAATTCTATTTTTATTTTATTTATTTTTTAAGAAAAAAAAAAAAGAGAGAGCTTTGTTAATTCTTGCTCACTGGATTTGCAGATGGTATAGACTGTTTTAGCTTATATAAATTCTTCTCCATCACCACAATGTACACCTTTACTTATGCAAAAAAGACCAAGCAATCTCTAGTGTATGTCAAGTACCCTCCAGAGTATGCAGATTAATTGTCTACGCCTTTCTAATATATACCCATGCTTTCTTGGCGACCTCTTACACAAGGACTAAAAATAACTAAACCAGTTGGACATATATAAAAATAGGCTTTACCTAATTTTTTAAATCTAGCAAGCTGTGTTTTACAGCAGGAGGAAGTGACTTCCGTACTGCCAGGTGTACCCCGGATTGGAAGTAATAGCTGTTTGGAGTGTCTGGTCTCAAAAGAAGGTTGATTACTATAAGTGATAGTTTTTTTATTTGTGATTAAAGAATTAGCTTTTGGGAGTCACTCCCTTCTTCAGATCGCTGGAATCAGTATCTGATTTTAAAACAGCAATAAGAAGAGGCAGTTCTATCACTCAAAGTGCAAGCACAATAAGTACAAAGAGTCATAAACAAAAGTTAAAGAGGGAAGGCTGTCACAGAGGTGAAGATAGTCATCATGATGTCTGATGCACTAGGGCATAAACTACAAATGATAATACCCGAAGCAAAATTTTGATAATCTCCTCAAACATTCAAATCTCTTTCCATCTGGTGCAGTGGCAGGTGGCGTCCTTGGCACTAATATAGCTTGCAATATTAATACTTAGATCCAGTTCAATTTGCAATAGATTCCTTTGGAGTGGCAGTGCAGCATTTAGGAAGCAACAGCAATACAATCAGCAAGGGGGCATCTTTCATTGGTAAGTAGCAGAAGGAGGTGTTGGATATAGGAAGGTTAGTGTTAGAATTAGCAGCAGTGAGATAGTGTTAGGAGTATCGGTAGTAGAAGAGAGAGTATTTGTAGAGAGTAGTTGTAGCAGAAGCAGGAGGGTTAGTGTTAAGTGTAGCAGGAGTAGGAGGGATAGTGTTAGATGTAGCAGGAGTAGGAGGAATAGTGTTAAGTGTAGCAGGAGTCTGAGGGTTAGTGTTGGGTGTAGCAGGAGTAGAAGCGATAGTGTTAGGTGTAACCGGAGTAAGAGGGTTAGTGTTAGGAGTATTGGTAGTAGGATAGAGAGTGTTAGGTGTCGCGGGAATAGGAAGGTTAATGTGAGAGAAGAGATTAGGACGAGTTTGAAAGAATAGTATATACTAATAATATGAATAATAATATTGGTCATATCAATTTATCAACAATAATAATATCTCATGCCAAACTCATTTGCCTTCAAACTAAATATATGCCATTCGCAGCACCGACATCCTGAAGGCTGTCTACTCTTTACTCAATAGCTCCCAGGGAGAGCTGGTGCTAGCTGTAAACAAATAAAAGCTTCTAATTTGGCATTTGGATAACTGTATTTTGAAACTAAAGATTTATGCATCTTAAAGAGACACTGAAGCGAAAAAAAAATTATGATATTATGATTTGTATGTGTAGTACAGCTAAGAAATAAAACATTAAGATCAGATACATCAGTCTAATTGTTTCCAGTACAGGAAGAGTTGAGAAACTCCAGTTATCTCTATGCAAACAAGCCATTAAGCTCTCCGACTAAGTTAGTCGTGGAGAGGGCTGTTATCTGACTTTTATTATCTCAACTGTAAGTTAACTGTTTACTTTTTCTCTGCTAGAGGAGAGGTCATTACTTCACAGACTGCTCTGAAAGAATAATTTTGAATGCTGAGTGTTGTGTAATCTGCACATATTATAGAATAATGCAATGTTAGAAAAAACACTATATACCTGAAAATAAAAGTATGAGAATATTTTCTTTGCTGCTAATCTTCTAGTAATTATTCATAGTACACAACCAATTCATTATATTATATTTTTTTTTTCGCTTCAGTGTCTCTTTAAAAACAGACCACTGAACTGTTGCACTAAAAGCATTTGATTGGTCCAAACTGCATACATTTCCTTCAAAATTTGCATCAACCCAGATTTCTTTGCATCTCATTGAACCACTCTATTTGTTACCATAAAAGTGGTGCGCGTTCAACTTCTTCATAGCTTTAGATTGGATCAAGCAGTACGAAGAATGTTATCAATATCACATCAGATTCCTGTTATTTCACACATAGTGATTTGCAGTAGCAACACATTTCTCATAATGACATTCAATAGTGTTTGTGCTGGGTACGTCACACCAGCAGCAACCTGAAGGCCCATAGATTAATAGTGTAGAAGCAACAAACTGCTTATCTGCATACCTGTGACTGCATGAGCAGATAGTTCAATATTACAATATAAGTCCATGGTGTTTAAAGTTGCTGCTCATGTGACATAGTCAGCAGGTATTCCACTGGATGAGATAGGCAGCATGTACTCTATTGGATGACATAGGCAGCAGGAACTCCATTGGATGACACAGGCAGCAGAAACTCCATTGGATGACATAAGCAGCAGGAACTCCTTTGGATGACATAGGCAGCAGGAACTCCATTGGATGACACAGGCAGCAGGAACTCCATTGGATGACATAAGCAGCAGGAACTCCATTGGAGGACATAAGCAGCAGAACCTCCATTGGATGACACAGGCAGCAGGAACTCCATTGGATGACACAGGCAGCAGGAACTCCATTGGATGACATGGGCAGCAGGAACTCTATTGGATGACATAGGAAGCAGGAACTCCATTGGATGACACAGGCAGCAGGAACTCCATTGGATGACATTGGAAGCAGGAACTCCACTGAATGACAAATTCAACTATGTGCCAACAGTCCAAATTATATTAAACACACTGTAAAGGTCTACAGTATTATATAAGGCCAGTAAAGACAAATTCAACTATGTGCCAATAGTCCAAGATATACCAAACACACTGTAAAGGACATAAACAGCCACCTGCAAGTGCACCAGCTGTTTTGTGCTCCAGAAAGCCCCCTTTCAAGCATCAATGTAATCAGGAGGAAAAAAAAAACTGTAAATAAAAATACAAGACAGTAAGGTCAAATATCATGAGGGAACACAGAGATGGATGCAACTATGAGTGGAGAGAAGGAATAGTGAAACGGAACATTTTCCATCAATTCTAATGAGAAAAAAGACCAAAGAAAGCTGTTGCAAGAGCTATGGTATGAAAAGTACAGTAAGCCACAGCAACCAATCAGATTTCAGTAGACTGAAGCCAATTCAGAGAAAGATCAATTGGACCCCATCTCTTAGTTACTGCTACGTCTTCTGCCTAAATATCAGTGGCGTAGCTATAGATCATGGGACCCCATAGCAAAACTGTCATGGGGCCCTCAGATGTTGGTGCTCTTGAGCAATGCCACCTGCCCCTACCCTGTGGATAGGAGTTAATTAAGCAATTTACATTATCATGCAATCAAAACTACATATAGTCCATAGCACTGAGACAAAGTCAGATGGTGGAGAAACACATAAAAGTTAATGGCGAATACATTAAGTACCCACTGGGCCCCCTATGCTCCAGGGCCCCATAGCAACTGCTATGGCTATTGCTACACTAATTCTAAATATTAGAAGCATGAATATGTTTGGAAGGCAATGTATCCCAGAAAATGATACAGATGAAATGGGGCACTAGAAAAGATAGCAGTTTTTGCCCACCGCTGATGATCACCTGGCTTTTTATTTTTATAAGATTTGGAGGAGGCTAGCATCCACCAGGCCCCCAGACTCTCTCCAGGCCCTGGGCAGCTGCCTAGGTTTGCCTTGTGGATGATCCAGCTCTGATGTATCATATCCTTCATACTGTGAATACAGTTAAAAATTTGTCATAAAAACACACTTTTCCAATTAGATGTCGAGGTCCTGTAAAGAGGAAGAAATGCTCCCTTTTAGCTCCCTAATTTTCTGACAACTTCTTCTGCAGCACAATATATCATTTACTTTTATAACTCTGTCCACAGAACAGGACTTTTCCCACAGAGCAGCCTGTAACTCCTCCTCTTGCTCTACATCTATGTAGTGTGCAGCGTCTACTTTCCCAGCATTTACACACACCTACCTTGTCTACAAGACAAATATCATCCCATTTTTAGACAGCATCTTGTACAACAGCTCAGCCACTAAAGATTAATCACTGCTGTGGTGCCTTGAAGAGATGGATTTCACAGTGTCCACACTCCCTATTGTTTCCCATATTTCAGCTGCTGATTATTAATGTCTCATGCAGGCAAAGTTCTGTATATTAAGCCAGTGAACGGCAGTACGGAGCAGTGTAAACTATCCTGAGGCTGGACAGAGGTGTGCAATACAGACATCACTCAACTCTACAGATGGCAGTGCAGACTGATGGGAACAGAAGCTGCAGAATATTGGAACGCTTTGCTAAATCTACAGTGGTACATTTCATTATGTAGTTTTTTATCGTAAAGGGAAATACTAGTTAACTCTAAGGCCTGGAAACCACTAGAGCATTTTCTGAGCGTTTAGGGAGCGCTTTAAATTGCTAGCGATTTCCCTAAATGCTCTGCAAATGTAAATGGATGGGACAGAATCCACTACAGCGACTGAGATTAAGAAAATCGCAATCGCAGGATATGCAGCATTGGGAGGGTTTCCATTCTAATGAATTGTATAGGAGCAGGGTAATCACTCCCAAAATCGCTTGCAAAACGCTATCACAAATTGCTAGCGATTGGGTTCCAGGCCTAAGGCAGTTCATGCAGAGTAGAAAAATACTGATATTCATTTTTTTATCTACAGCCTTGGTACATTCATCAATCTTAAAGAGGATCTGTAAAGTTAAAAAATTCCCCTTGACGGTACTCACCTCAGAAGGGGGAAACCTCTGGATCCTATCGATGCTTCCCCGACCTCCTGTATCCCACACTGGTCTCGCTGCAGGTCCAGGAACAGCGCGGATGTAAATATTTACCTTCCCTGCTCCAGCGCAGTAGGGTCCACTGTATTGCACAGGCACAAGTCTCCTGTGCCTGCGCAGTAGAGCGGACCCGACTGAGATCGGCTATTTCCGTCTATTTTCGAGCAGAGAGACACAAAAGACACCCTGCTGGAATAGGGAAAGGTAAATATTGCACAGCCTGACAATTTGTCAGCTGTGCTTTCCATGGGCTGCAGCGAGATCGCCGTGGGATGGAGGAGGATGCAGGAAGCCTCGATAGGATCCAGTGGCTTCCCCCTACGGAGGTGAGTAAACCCCTACCACCCACATCCCCCCCCCCCCCCTCGGAAACTGAAACTTTTTTTTTATCACAGAGTCTCTTCAACCACTTGAGGACCACAGTGGTAAACCCCCCTAAAGACCAGCCTGATCTTTTCATAATTGGCCACTGCAGCTTTAAGGCCAAGCTGCAGGGCTGCACAGCACACTAGTGATTCCCCCCCCCCCTTTTCCCCCCACCAACAGAGCTCTCTGTTGGTGGGTCTGATCGCTCCACAGTTGTTGTTGTTTTTTTTTTATAAATATTTATTTCATTTATTTTTTAATAAAAATTGCTTTTTTTTCATTGTGCTTCCCCTGCTCCCTCCCTCCCCCCGCCAACCAATCAGGGTGATCAGCTGTCATAGCTTCAAACGATGACAGCCGATCACTGCCCAGCCTATGGAGTGGACAGCCATATCACACGGCTGTCCCCAGTACAGCGCTGCTGCCGATCGCATCACTGTACATGTAAATCGCGCCGTCTAACAGTCAATAGCCAATGGCAATAGCCGCTCGGAGACTGAAGGCGGGGCTCCGCCCACGAGCAGGAGATGTGTGCGCAGCCTGCGCGTGATCTCCTACAAACTGCAGCTCCAGGACTTGACGCCGATTGGCGTTAGGCGGTCCTGGGGCTGCCGCTTCGGCCACGCCCATACACAAGTTGCCATACACCATACAATTTTTTTTTAATATCTGTTCAATTCAAGAATATCAATCAATTGTTCTGACTAATTGAGACATTTAAAAAATCTGACCAATGTACCACACACGTTACATTTTTCCTCAATTATAAAAAAAATGCTTGGAAACGTTGAGAAAATTGCTTGGATGTATATATTAATAAATTGACAATCTACCACACACCATTTAATTTTCATAAAAATTGATCAGAAAAATCCACCATTCCCGATCAACTTTTATCAAATAAAAATGGGAAATGCGATTGGATTTTTTGCTCGATTAAAAAACAAACAAAAAAAAGTTTACATTTTTTATTGAATTGCCATCAAATCTGATAATTTTATTGTATTGTGTGTGGCCACCTTTATGGTTTAAATTTCCTCCTATAACCTCTCCCGATTAGCAGCATGAGATGTACAGTATTATAGAACTCTGTTCTTTAGCTGTCTGTGCTGACAAACCCTATATTTCATATAGCAAAACTCATGGAGAAGCATTTGATCAGTTTCCTGACTCTTTTGATTTCAGCAAACTACTGGATGAACAACATGGACTAGAGTGTCCACAGGGATTGCTCTGCATGAGATTACAATTTCTTGCCATAGTAAAAGTAGTGTACGTGATTTTCTATGGTTTAACACATCATTCAAGGTGGCCATACATCTGTCAACTTGGCAATCGATCGACCACCTGTGAGAAAACGCGGAAAAGCCGCCACGTGTACTAGCAGCAAGGCGGCTGATTCCGCGTCCAACTCGGCGGTCTGCACGCAGCAGTGTGCAGCTGGGGTGGCTGAGCCTGTTAGTTCACATAGGTTTAGGAATACATGCGCGCGCGCTGAAAGGCAGAACTTTTATGATGGCCAAGGGGGGATCAGCTGACCAGGCCGGTCAGCTGACCTCAGAGCTGGTAACTATTGGTTGATCACTTTAGGGCGGCGCCAGAGAGCACTGCTCTATATATGGTTACTGCTGGCCACTCTCAAATTGTCTGCCGTTGCGATCACTATGTGGAAGCACTCAGACCTTAGTCAGATCCAACAGTGTGTTTGAACCAGGAGGACCTGCTAATTCACACTGAGCCAGATTACTTGTGTTATTATTCTGTTATACTTCAGACTAGTTCCAGGGTGTAGAGACCACGGACCTCACACCCAAGACTAGGGAACTTGTGTTATTATTCTGTTATACATCAGACTAGTTCCAGGGTGTAGAGACCACGGACCTCACACCCAAGACTAGGAAACTTGTGTTATCATTCTGTTATACATCAGACTAGTTCCAGGGTGTAGAGACCACGGACCTCACACCCAAGACTAGGGAACTTGTGTTATCATTCTGTTATACATCAGACTAGTTCCAGGGTGTAGAGACCACGGACCTCACACCCAAGACTAGGGAACTTGTGTTATCATTCTGTTATACATCAGACTAGTTCCAGGGTGTAGAGATCACGGGCCTCACACCCAAGACTTTGCATTGCTTGATATTTGTTATGATCTGTTGCTTTCCTGACTATCCCTCTGCTTTCTGATGCGGTACCACGCATATCTGATATTCCGTTGCCAAACCCTGCCTGCCCTGGATACCGAATCAGCCTTCTGTCTTTGTACTTTGTCTGTCCGTGTGTTGCCGACCTGGCTTGCCCGACCTCGAGAGCTATCTCTCTCCACTAAAGAGATAGTCTCCAGATCCGTCACTGACATCCACCTCCAGGTGTCACTCACTCTCTGGTCCTTCCTACCTTCAGCCTGACTCCACCCCTTGGAAAGTCTCAGGCTGCTGGAAGGTTTCTGTACTCTCTATAGCAGTACTTCCTGTACTGCCTAGGGCCACCTGCTCTTCATGTGGGACTCAAAGTCATACTGTTACACCAAACACTCAATATATATATATAATTAGAGGTGTCCAGAGGTTAGCACTATATCTGTATTATTGGTGATTCTGCAGATCATCCATAATCAGGTATAGATCTGTATTCTTGGTGATACTGCAGATCACCAATAATCAGATTCTCTCTGCGAGCTGACACCGATCGTTACACCATCCGATTCAATAATTATTATCGAATCAGATGAAAATCAGTGCTGCTACAAGCATACCCAATCAACGATTTGACTGATTACGTGCTGAAATTGGTTGAATGTATCGATCGGATATGCTGTGATATCTCGGGGTGAATCGGGTGCATGGCAGTAACGGTGTGCGATGATCTCAAGCGTCACAGAAACCCCCGGCCTCCCCCCCCCCCAATGTATTATGTGCCCCTGCATTCGTCACAGAAACCCCCGGCTTTGTTCCCCCCCCCCCCCCCAAAAAAAATGTATTATGTGCTCCTGCATTTATACTTTACCTGTAACGCCATCCCTGAGTGTCCGGCGTTCGCACTAGTGAGAGTTGGCACCTGGTACGTGTATAGTGTGTGCAAATTCACATCTTTTTGGCCTGTCTAAAAAAAGATGTTGCTATTATGTATTGAATACAGGGCCTCCTTCGGGGCATCACAGGTGGGACTGCACTATGGAGCCTGAGTGAGTCTGGGGCCCACAAACATGGGCTCCAATTGCAAGTCACAGAATGTACAGACGGTCAGTGAGTGTGGCTGCGTGTATCTTGGCCAGCCAATTTTACATTGCAGTTTTTTTGTGATTTAGCATGCTTGTGCTTTGCCATTCTCATTTCAGTGAATGAGAATCACAATCGCTGAGAAAATTGCAAGCGCTGCTCAAGCACTGCAGTGAGAGTAATCCCATAAGATTGCATACTAAATGTCACATAACTTTGCTGATTGCCAGTGATAACCTAAATGTAGGGAGTTCACCTTAATGGGGAGGAGTGAGGCAGACCTAGTAGGTTTTCCCTTATGAGGCCCAGAAATTTCTGCACCAACAGATGGACACTTTCTTCCATGACTATGCCCATGGTTACCTATGTTCAGATTTAGAATGCTGCTTTTCTCTTGCACGAAAATCAGTGGTCACCTTTTACCCCCCTATGGAATAATATGAAACTTAGGGAATTCTTACCTATTCACTACCCATCTATCTGGGTAAGGAAAGGTATAACAAAACTTAGAGACATTTTTGATGGGAGGGAAATTAAACAATTTAATACACTTAAAAAATCAATTCTCTTTGCTGAACTCAATGTATTTCCGATACATCCAGTTACATCATGCATTTCAGGCACAGTTTGGTTCCCATAGGTGGGTTTGCACTCTCATCCCATAGAAGAACTCTTAAAGAGGAACTCCGGTGAAAATAACGTAATGAAAAAGTGCATAATTTTTACATTAATTATGTATAAATGATTTAGGCCTCAATTCACTAAGCTTTATCAGACACTTTATCAAACGTTTGATATTTTACCTCATGGGAAAAAATCTCATTTTGAATTCACTAAGGTGTTATATTTATTAAATGTTTTAACGATAAAACGCTCAATAAATCTATAACATCTTAGTGAATTTAAAATTAGATTTTACCCATGAGCTAAATTATCAAACGTTTGATAAAGTGTTTGATAAAGCTTAGTGAATTGAGGCCTTAGTCAGTGTTTGCCCATTGTAAAATCTTTCCTCTCACTGATTTACATTCTGACATTTATCACATGGTGACATTTTTACTGCTGACAGGTGATGTCACTGGAAGGAGATGTTGCTTGCTTTTTTGGCAGATGGAAACAGCTGATATTTCCCACAATGCAACAAGGCTCCCACAGTGTGATGTCAGCACCCGGATGCTGACATCACACTGTGGGAGGGGTTTCACCACAATATCAGCCATACAGAGCCCCCTGATGATCCGTTTGAGAAAAGGAAAAAAATTCCAATGGGAAAGGAGGTATCAGCTACTGATTTGGATGAAGTTCATTTCTTGTTTATGGTTTCTCTTTAAGCCAATAAGGTCATACTGGACCTATCTCCCTTATCTATGGCATCCTAATAAATGCAGATACATCTGACATACAAAAACATATTTGCTGTGAAAGAGGGATATAACAGATCTAACTGAATTACAAACACAGACAAACATAGAACATTTACAGTGGCTTGCAAAAGTATTCGGCCCCCTTGAAGTTTTTCACATTTTGTCACATTACTGCCACACACATGAATCAATTTTATTGGAATTCCGCATGAAAGACCAATACAAAGTAGTGTACAAGTAAGAAGTGGAACGAAAATCATACATGACTCCAAACATTTTTTACAAATCAATAACTGCAAAGTGGGGTGTGCGTAATTATTCAGCCCCTTTTGGTCTGAGTGCAGTCAGTTGCCCGTAGACATTGCCTGATGAATGCTAATGACTAAATAGTGTGCACCTGTGTGTAATCTAATGTCAGTACAAATACAGCTGCTCTGTGACGGCCTCAGAGGTTGTCTAAGAGAATATTGGGAGCAACAACACCATGAAGTCCAAAGAACTCACCAGACAGGTCAGGGATCAAGTTATTGAGAAATTTAAAGCAGGCTTAGGCTACAAAAAGATTTCCAAAGCCTTGAACATCCCACGGAGCACTGTTCAAACAATCATTCAGAAATGGAAGAAGTATGGCACAACTGTACACCTACCAAGACAAGGCCGTCCACCTAAACTCACAGGCCGAACAAGGGGAGAGCTGATCAGAAATGCAGTCAAGAAGCCCATGGTGACTCTGGACGAACTGCAGAGATCTACAGCTCAGGTGGGGGAATCTGTCCATAGGACAACTATTATTCATGCACTGCACAAAATTGGCCTTTATGGAAGAGTGGCAAGAAGAAAGTCATTAACAGAAAAGCATACGAAGTCCCGTTTGCAGTTTGCCACACGCCATGTGGGCCAAATGGCCAAAATGCAAAACGTTATGTGTAGTGGAAAACTAACACTGCACATCACTCTGAACACACCATCCCCACTGTCAAATATGGTGGTGGCAGTATCATGTTCTGGGGGTGTTTCTCTTCAGCAGGGGCAGGGAAGCTGGTCAGAGTTGATGGGAAGATGGATGGAGCCAAATACAGGGCAATCTTGGAAGAAAACCTCTTGGAGTCTGCAAAAGACTTGAGACTGGGGTGGAGGTTCACCTTCCACCAGGACAACAACCCTAAACATAAAGTCAGGGCAACAATGGAATTGTTTAAAACAAAACATACCCATGTGTTAGAATGGCCCAGTCAAAGTCCAGATCTAAATCTAATCGAAAATATGTGGCAAGATCTGAAAACTGGTGTTCACAAACGCTGTCCATCTAATCTGACTGAGCTGGAGCTGTTTTGCAAAGAAGAATGGGCAAGGATTTCAGTCTCTAGATGTGCAAAGCTGGTAGAAACATACCCTAAAAGACTGGCAGCTGTAATTGCAGCAAAAGGTGGTTCTACAAAGTATGGACTCAGGGGGGCTGAATAATTACGCACACCCCACTTTGCAGTTATTTATTTGTAAAAAATGTTTGGAATCATATATGAATTTTGGTTCCACTTCTCACGTGTACACCACTTTGTATTGGTCTTTCACGTGGAATTCCAATAAAATGTATTCATGTTTGTGGCAGTAATGTGACAAAATGTGGAAAACTTCAAGGGGGCAGAATACTTTTGCAAGCCACTGTATATCGCGCTTTTCTCCTGGTGGACTCAAAGCGACAATTAGTGGATAAGGAGAGAGAAAGGAGCTGGCACTCGATCTTGGCTCAAAGCACAGTGGTCTGCCTATGGAGCTTGTAGTGTGCACCATCAATTGAGAGTAAAGTCCATACAGTAGAAAAACAGCTCTGGGCACCAAAACAATGCTTCCAAATTTATTGACAGACCACACACCTCCATCTGCCTGTAATCTTTCTGTGTGTGGTCTCTTTAAATTTGGAAGAATTGTTTTGGTGCCCAGCGCTGTTTTTCTACCGTATGGACAGATCTAACTCAGGAGGAATGGGCAGAGGCTATCTCATTCTTTATACAAACTCTGATGGCAGCTTGTCATAAATTATCTGCACTTAAAGTGGACCCAAATTGAAAATACAAGATTTCAGAAATAAAATAATAAAAAGCAGCCTTTTTCGGCTACATGATGACAAATATAAAATATTTTACATTAATTGTAGGGACCCCTCCCTTCCCTTCATATTGCCAGGACAGAATCCGGCGGATTGGTGGAGTAGGTGGTGTCCGGCAAAGGCGGAATTGCTAACGGCTGCCACCTGCATAACCCTAGTTATGAAAAGAGAAGGGTGAAAAGTATCCACTGAAATGCTCATAGGCTTGAAGGAGTGTTTATTTATCTTTGTATGTGTCAGAGTGAGGCAACTAAATATTTTGAATTAAAAAATTTTTTGGTTTGGGTCCGCTTTAAGTAACTCCACCAAACCTATCTTACCCTTATAAACTCTTCAAAAGCTTATAGATGCCTCTGTCCCTCCACCTATAAGGCCATGTTGCTTAATATCTTTGGTGAAAATTCACTTTCAGAACGAAAGCTATTCTTAAGCCACGTACACACATGCGACAACGATCGTTCGTTATGGACGAACAAACTTTTAATTGAAGAAAGAACGACCTAAGTAAAGTTAGTTTTAAAAGGTGTGTAACGATCTGATCGTTAAAACAAACGTTACATCACATAAAGCAACTATTGCGCTTGCGCATAAAAATGAAAAGTTCCATGGAGAAAAAGTGAAATGCGCATGTCAAGCCTAGTACGAATGACCGTTTCCAACAATGTACTACTTTTGCAAACGATCGTCGTTGGGAAAAATCCGCCAAGCTAGATCATTCGTTTTGAACGATCTAGCTCGATCTAGCTCGTCCGTCGTTAGACTTAATGGTCGTTGGTTGTTTTTTTCAAACGATCGTCGTTTGAAACGATCGGGGAATGATCGTTTCAAACGACTATAGTCGCATGTGTGTACGCACCTTTAGACTGCTCCTATTTTACACCAGGAGGCAGATTGCCCTAAAATGTAAAAGTGCAACTGCACCTCTTCTTGAAGATCTCATCAAGTCATCCAGGCATATGGATCTCCCAATATACAAAAATATATATGAAAACAGAGAATCTAAAAATAAATTTTACAAAATCTGGACCCGCTGGTTGTCTAAATTCAAAATTGATATGTGAATATGGAATGTTACCCTAAATGATGTAACTCATATATTCCCTGTTATGTATTCTTTTTCTTACTGTATTATCTGTGGTGCTTGTTAGGCACTAGACAAAAATCTGTGGACTAAAGAGGATTGGGGGGCTCGTTTTTTTGGTTGTTGTTAATGCTGTTGTTTTTCTATGAAAAAAAATCAATAAAAATATTTTACACAACAGATGTATGCTTTACTCTCTTTCTGTGTGTGTATATATATATATATATAGTATATATATATATATATATATATATATATATATATATATATATATATATGTAGACAGTAACACTGACAGCCCACTAACGCAGTTGTGTCCGCTTCTCAGCATCTGTAACACTGATGTGTAACTGGAAGGCGGACACAGCTGTGTCAGGGGCTCAGGCCCTAAGAGTGAGAGGAATGACAGACTTTGGCTCTTTACAATTGGATGGATTGTGTGTCCAAAACTAAATGAGCAGAATGTGCTTTAGTTTGATTTTCTTTTTATTCGTTATAATGCAGACTTGTAAATTAAATGTGTATGCAAATGCATGCAGCGTGAAAATGGACCAATCAAATCCCACTGAAGTGTAATTTGATAGGTCCAAGATGCATACATATGCATACACAATTTGCATAATCCTGCTTCAACTAGGAATTATTAGCAAATGTATAGGTTAATTTACCATCCTTTTTTTTAATAAAGTCTCGGTGGAGTACATACCATGTGTTTAGAGTGGGCAGCAGATTCCTGCCATCACCAACATGGTTGCCAGACATCCCTGTCCCCTGATTGGTGAATCAGTGCATTATGGGGCAGTTTGCTTGGTTTTCATTGATTATCATTGTTATGCAGAATGGACTGAACCAAAGGTTTAATGTGATGAATTTGAGTTTAACTTCAATCTGAACAGCAAGCCCAGGTTCTCATTTAGTTTGCCAGCTTGGAAACTGTAATAAATAAAATAAGAAAGATGCGAATGTCTCATATGGCTCATGGAAAAGCTTGTGCATAGGTATGATTAGATTGTGCACAGTAGGGACCATGAAGTAATGGTATTTATGTCTTTTTAATGGAGGCACATCTCAGGAGGCTCAGGGGCAGTGTTCTGATCAGACATGTCATTTGTAGCAATGAGTTTAGCACAGAAGACTCTTTGATGTTGTAAAGTGACAGTCCCAGAGGTGTCTAATAAATGCTAATTCCTTGCTTGCTGAGTCCATGGACTCACTTAGAATAAGGACAAAATATAGAAAATCAATAAACAGCATGCTGATTAACATGGCATTAACACGTAGTGACACCGGGTTTTGGTATACTGTACTTTTAAAAAGAGACAGATATGCCTAGCTTGTATCATATACTGAAAATGCACAGGTTAACAGAACACACGAAAATCGCTATTGTAGAGCAACTCTAAATACACAGTTCAAATTGTAAAATACACCATAAATACTCTCCAGTTATTTTATCAGCATTCAGCAAAATGTTTTGCTGTTCTGATCAGGTCAGCTGTACCATGCTATAGCAGTGTTCTCCCCAGGCTGTTTTAGCCGGGTGCTCCACCCGGCTAGTTTTGGTGACCACCCGGCTGTCATCGGTTCATCTTCTCCTCTGCTGTATGCAGAGAAGCGCCGGCCCTGCATTCTGTTATCACGCCCCACCCGGCTACTTTTTCTTGCCACCCGGCTACTTTTTCATGCCACCCAGCTGTAAAAAATTTCTGGGGAGAACACTGCTATAGGACCCCCGAACGCCCATTCCCCCCCCCCCCCCCCCCCAAGCACCAGGACGAATGGCACAGCAGTCCTCCTTCTGAAGCTGGCATAGCCTTTTACCTAGAAGCCAAGCATGAAGTGATGTAAGGAGTCCCTTATGGACCCTGAATTATCTTAATCCGGCTCTGGGCAGCATATAAAACTCACAGCCTGGGTGATGAGATAAAAAGAAAAGTGACCAATAGCAGCAGAACTAGTTTCCAATAACCAATGCAGGTGCTGCTTGTGACCCAATCAGATGTCAGGAGGAGGAAGGGAGTGGCACTATGTATAGTGGAGCTGGCCCCTCACAGAAGCAAGATGTGAAGGAAGGAGGCAAGTAGCAGAGCACAACACTAGAGGCAGCGTTGAGTTCTTGAGTCGGAGAGTCAGAATGGGCAGCAGCAACAAAGGTAGGATGGCCTGCGGGGCTGGTTCAGGCGGAAAAAGAAGTCTAGAATCTGCCCTAATTATTCATGTAGAAATGTACCTTTATATAACTGTGAGAGCCATTCAGTTTCCTGTATGTGAACCTCATTGCATTGTGGGAAATAAGGACTGTTTTCAACTGCCAAACAAGCAGTATCTCCCTCTGTGCATATAAATATATATTTAAAAAAAAACATTTTAATCTATCACATTGCTATTGAGTGTGTATAGCTATTGACATTGGTGATTTCTGTTTCTTCCATGTCTGCCAGCAGTAAAGATGATGACCTGCAGGGTTGCGGTGAATCAAACAACAATTACATGGCAAATATCAATTATTTCCTGTTCAATTTTCTATTTTTAACTTCTCACTTTGCAATGTATTGATTTATCCCCCCTCCCCCACCCACACACACAATGTTTTGGTAAAGTTCCTCTTTAAGGCCTAGTACACATGAGACAATCTTTCCCGACATTTTATCATTGTGATCGATCTTCTTATCAGTAATGGATTGGTCAGGAATGCATACACACATGCAGGGGCAATCCAAAAGTTGTGGTTGGGACAGTACCCATGTATAGGAGATAGTGTGCCCAAGCAGTCGGTCTTCCACACCACTGGAGCCGTAAAGTACAGGAACACAGGTTTTGCAGGCACCACTGTAGTAAATTATAGCTTCTTTATTGGTCACGTCAGACAAGGCAGAGAGTACAACGACAGACCGCTGTTTCGAGCAACCTTTGCTCTTTATCAAGTTGTTCAACACTGCATAAAAACTACATACAAATCATGTGCTTATATAGAGTCTAAAAACCAATCAGAGAGCAGCGCTGGTGTCATCCAATCACCGGATATTATGTCACAAGAGGACCTGATGGAAGACTTGAATATTTCAGGAAAAAACAGCACTAGGGACCAAGCCCACCTAGACGGCACGCCCCCCAAAATCGTCATAGCAACAATGGGCAACAACTCTATTGGAGATCAGTATAAACACAATAAAGCCTGAACCAAACAGTGATCCGAACTAGCATGAGGTAGTTACCTACCATAGTGCCCTAGTGCTGTGATGCAGCGCGGACCGCGCCCACCTAGTACGTATAGACGTTCGCTATGGACGTTGCTTGTCTGTTTACAGGCGCCTGGCGTACGTCTCTCTTTGTTCCGCATACGTCATGGCGAACTATGCGTACTTAGTTCCGCATACGTCATGACCATGCGTCATAGGCCTGAGACCATTCGATTGGTCGGCGGCACTGTAGGAGGGCGGGGTGAAGTGTTTTCGCCCCGTCTAAACGTTTGGCCACATGTGGGAGGCTCCCTGGAGGGTGCCTCGCATGGATTGGCTGACTACATTTTTATACAATATATCCTTTTTGGTTTGACTGAACCTGGCGGTGTTTCAACAGCATGGTAGGACACTGTTAGCGCTATGTAGTACATATATTTTGAAGTAAGCGCTTGATGTATACAATGTCTTAATAGAATGTTTTTTGATGAAAGGGGAGTTTTTTCCTGAAATATTCAAGTCTTCCATCAGGTCCTCTTGTGACATAATATCCGGTGATTGGATGACACCAGCGCTGCTCTCTGATTGGTTTTTAGACTCTATATAAGCACATGATTTGTATGTAGTTTTTATGCAGTGTTGAACAACTTGATAAAGAGCAAAGGTTGCTCGAAACAGCGGTCTGTCGTTGTACTCTCTGCCTTGTCTGATGTGACCAATAAAGAAGCTATAATTTACTACAGTGGTGCCTGCAAAACCTGTGTTCCTGTACACATGCAGGGGCGTAGCAATATGGGTTGCAGAGGTTGTGACTGCATCGGGGCCCACAGCTCCTTAGCTACGGCACTGCACACATGTACAACATTTTTATCCACCTTTATCACCTGTTGCAGGTAAGTCTTGCAAGTTTTCATCCTTGATATGTCACATAGATCAGTTGTTCGCACATGCCCCAACACATGTATAGCTGATCAATATTTACCAACACCTATAACCACTAAACATAAGCACGGTGGCGCAGTGGTTAGTTCTCTCACCTTGCAGCTCTGGGTCCCAGGTCTGAATCCCAGCCAAGGAACTATCTGCACGGAGTTGGTATGTTGGCTCTAGACTACAATACTGGTTAAAGGCTCTGCCTTTGATATGGGAGACCAGGTGTGAGGAATCGCGGGGAAGCAGCCGCCTCTTCTCGGCGTGAGGCGGCTGCTTCCGTGAAGGGCATGGTGGAGCGCGGAAGTACAGCCGCCTCTACTCAGCGTGAGGCGGCTGCTTCCATGAAGGGCATAGCGGAACGCGGAGAAACCGCCGCGTCAGACGCGGCGGTTAGCACGCATGGCTCTGTCGCGGATACACCGCAGAGTGGTGCTGGCATGGCTGGGACTCATAGTCCTCCTAGGTTCAGAATGACGCGCGTGCGCGCGGAAGGCAGAACTTATATGGCAGCCAGAAAAAGGTCAGCTGACCTGGTCGGTCAGCTGACGACTCTGCTCCTTCCCATTGGTCCAGCACTTAGGGAGGTGCTGGAGAAATGTCTGTGTATACATACTGCCGGCTGTTCAGTTGCTGGTTGTCTGGCGTTGCGATCACAACGTGGTAGCACTCAGACCTGAGTCAGATCCTAAAGTGTGCCGGGACCAGCTGGAGCTGCAATCCTACACTTAGCTAGATTCTGTTGATAGTTTAAAGTACTAGTTTGATTGTGATTATCTGTTATGACTCTTTGCTTGCCTGACTATCCTGCTGAACTCTGATCCTGTACCTTGCTTTTCTGATACTCTTTTGCCGAACCCCGGCTCGTCCTTAGACCCTGCATCTGCCTCCTGATTTTGTACCTCGATATATCTGATACCCTGTTGCCGAACCCTGCCTGTACTTTAGACTCCGCCTCTGCCTTCTGAATCTGTACTTTATCTGTCCGTGTGTTTACAACCTGGCTTGTCCGACCTCGAGAACCGACCTTACTGTTAGAGGCGGTTCCCAGTCCTGGTAGTGACACTCCCTCTTGAGTGTCACTCTCGTCCAGTCATTCCTTCTCTCAGCCTGACTCCTCCTCCCGAGAGAGTCCAGAAGGAATTGTGCAGGACTCCTCACTGCTTTGAGGCCAGTCCTCTTTATATTACTGTTTGCACCAAACACTCTTACTTTTCTCCGGTGACCAGAGGTTAGCTTATATATCTGATTATCGGTGATACTGCAGATCATCTATAATTTGGTATATATCTGTATTCCCTGTGATACTGCAGATCACTGGTAATCAGATCCTCTCTCTGTGTTACACCGATCGTTACAGAACGCCAGACCCAAAAACAAGATGGACGCACACGCTGATCCTCTGGGTGTACTTGCCACTTCGGTGGACAATATAAATAAAGTACTGGGCACCCACAGAACGCTTATTGATGCTCTATCGGGGTCCGTGCAAACCCTCCAGACATCAGTAGATCATGTGCGAGCCTCTTCTAGTTCTGACATACGTATGCCGGTACCTGAATGGTTTTCTGGTCACAGATTTGACTTCCGAAATTTTAGGAGTAGAGTGTTGTCCTATTTTGAGCTGAGACCCCAGTCTTCAGGAACGGAGACCCAGAGGGTCACATTTATTAAGACTCTATTGTCAGGCGATTCTCAGACATGGGCGTACAGTTTGCCCACTGAGGACACCGCCCTTACCTCCGTAGAGGAATTCTTTAAAGCCATGGCGGTAATTTACGACGACCCGGACCTTGCCGCGACCTCTGAGCGGAAGCTCAAGCTTTTGCGGCAAGGCAAAGGTCCGGTCGAAGATTATGCGGCTGAATTTAGAAGGTGGTCAGTCACGGCCAGGTGGGACACCTATGCCCTGTTGGATTGCTTTCTGTCTGGTTTGTCAGATGAGGTCTCCGACTTGATGTTGAGTCAGCCCGAGCCCAAAACAGTCGATGAGGCCATCTCATCGGCCATTCGAATCGACCGCAGGCTACGCCATCAGAGACAGACTAGGGGCAGTCAGTGACATCTTACGCGGCACCTTCCGCTGCACCCCTAGTAACTCCATCTCTAAACTGACCCAGGTGGAGCGAAGACGGAGAATTACTGAACAACTATGTCTGTATTGGGCTGAAGGAAGGCATAGGGTGAAAAACTGCCCTAATAAGCCGGGAAACGCTACCACCTAGGAGTTGTAGGAGGTAACACCCTAGGCGCCCGACTCATACCCCTAGAAGAAAAACGGTTGTTTTTTCCCTGTACTGTTACATGGGAGGATAAGAGGATAAGACCGAGGCCACGGAAGCCTTTATTGATTCAGGCTCCGCGGCTAATTTTATGAACATTGAGTTTGCTAAGAGATTGGAAATTCCGCTCACAGCCGTGGAACCACCCGTTCAAGTTACGGCAGTGGATGATTCTCCTCTGCAGAGGAATAATCCGCTGTCCCAGACACCAGAGGTAGGAATCACTGTGGGGGTTTTGCATTGGGAAAAATTACAGTTTTTTGTGTTACATATGTCTACGTCCACCATTATACTTGGTATGCCATGGCTATGCCTTCACTCCCCGCACATTGATTGGGCCACCGGCCAATTAATTTCCTGGTCAGATCATTGTTTTCAACAATGTTTAGGGAAGGTGACTTTGGGCCAAACCAGGATTCAGGTGGAGGGGGTTCCAGAGCAGTATTTAGAGTATTCTGACGTATTTTGTCCCAAGGCAGCAGACAAGTTACCCCCACATCGCCCTTTCGACTTTCCCATCGATCTCCGTTCAGGTTGTATGCCCCCCCCGGGGCCATTTGTACAATTTATCTGGGCCCGAAAAAGTGGCCATGCAGGAATACATCCGTGAAAATTTGGCCAAGGGTTTCATTCGCCGGTCCCGGCCAGCAGCTGGGGCAGGTTTCTTTTTTGTTAAGAAAAAAGACGGAGGCCTGCGGCCCTGCATTGATTACCGGGGCCTGAATAAGATTACGGTGAAGAATCGCTATCCGCTGCCCCTGATAGACGACTTATTCACACAGGTCACCAATGCTAAAGTCTTTTCGAAATTAGACTTACGGGGTGCGTACAACCTGATACGTATAAGAAAGGGCGATGAGTGGAAAACGGCCTTTAATACACCCGACGGGCATTACGAATACCTGGTGATGCCCTTCGGGTTATGTAATGCCCTAGCCGTTTTCCAAGAACTCATCAATGAGGTCTTCAGGAAAGTGTTGGGGAGATTCGTTCTAGTATATCTAGATGATATACTTATTTTCTCCAACAACCTCTCTGAGCATAGGTCGCATGTAAAATTTGTATTGGATAAACTGAGGCGGAACTCATTGTACGCCAAACTGGAGAAATGTATCTTCGAAGTAACCTCTGTCACCTTTCTGGGATACATTATCTCCACCTCAGGCCTGTCCATGGACCCTGCCAAGGTTTCCGCGGTTCTAGAATGGCCTCAGCCGGTTGGGTTAAGGTCGCTTCAGCGGTTTTTAGGCTTCGCAAATTACTACAGAAGGTTCATTAAAGGGTACTCCATGGTCATTGCACCCCTCACCAGTCTCACCAAGAAAGGGGCAGATACCACTCATTGGTCTCATGAAGCTCTTCAGGCATTCGCCACCCTGAAGGATCTCTTTTGCTCTGCACCAATCCTTAGACACGTGGATACCTCATTCCATTTCATTGTTGAGGTGGACGCCTCGGAGGTCGGGGTGGGGGCTGTGCTGTCTCAGCGGTCAGGCTTGCAGGGTCAGATGCACCCATGTGCCTACTTCTCTCGTAGGCTCTCTTCAGCAGAGAGAAACTACGATATAGGCAACAGGGAGCTCCTAGCCATTAAATTGGCTTTTGAAGAGTGGCGACATTGGTTAGAGGGGGCAGAACATATGATCACAGTTTACACTGATCACAAGAACCTGGAATACATCGAGGGGGCTAAGAGGTTGAGCCCCCGTCAGGCTCGATGGTCTTTGTTTTTCTCTCGATTCAGGTTTATTATTACGTATACTCCGGGGAGCAAAAATGTTAAGGCAGATGCGTTGTCCAGGTGCTTTGAGCCAGAGACAGCACAGCCCTCCGTCCCTGAGACTATTGTTCCGCGGAAATTAGTGCTGGCTGCAACTGATACTTGGGAAGACTGGAAGGAGACTTTAAGTCCCTTTCAGCAGGATATCCCGGAAGGGAAGCCTGAAGGGGTTATGTTCATCCCTCTGCCCTTCCGTCTCCAGATCTTAGAGATGTTCCATGCGCACAAGAATGCTGGACATCCCAGAGCAGCCAGAACACAAGATCTTGTGGCCAGGTGTGCCTGGTGGCCTTCCCTGTCAGCAGATTGCAAGGAGTTTGTTAGGGAATATGCAATATGTGCTAAAAGCAAACCCCCCGGCTGGCACCTGTCGGTACTTTGCAGCCTTTGCCCGCCCCGAGTGAACCGTGGACCCATGTGTCCATGGATTTTGTGGGTGAGCTCCCCAGGTCTGAAGGCATGTCGGTCATCTGGGTGGTAGTCAACCGCTTCAGCAAGATGGCCCATTTCGTGCCCTTGAAAGGACTCCCCTCGGCCCAGGAATTGGCCGACTTATTCATCGTCCACATTTTCCGGCTGCATGGCATTCCCGGAAAACATAGTGTCAGATCGGGGAGTCCAATTCGTCTCTAGATTCTGGAGGGCATTTTGCCACCAAATGGGCATGAAGCTGTCTTTCTCGTCAGGCTACCACCCACAGACAAATGGGCAGACTGAACGGATCAATCAATCTTTGGAACAGTTTTTAAGATGTTACGTTGCGGAGGCACAGAATGACTGGGTGAAATTTCTGCCCTTCGCAGAATTCGCACAAAATAATTTGAAGAGCTCTTCTTCTGGATTTTCTCCGTTCCAGATAGTGACAGGGAAATCGCCCAAGTTCTCCCCATTGCCAGTGGCCTCCACTCCGTTTCCAGCTCTGGAGGCCTGGCAGAGGTCATTTAAAGACACTTGGTGGACGGTGAAAAATAATTTGGAAAAGGCATTTCAGAATCAAAAGGGTCAAGCTGACAAGAGACGTTCTTTGGAGTGGAGGTTCCAGCCAAGAGACTTGGTTTGGGTGTCCAAACGTCACTTGACCCTGAGACAACCCTCAGACAAGCTTGGTCCCAGGTTTGTGGGTCCGTTCCCGGTAGCGAAAAAGATCAACAACGTTACTTACACCGTTGATCTTCCCGCCAGCATGCGTGGGGTAAGGTCCTTTCACGTATCCCTGCTCAAGCCAGCAGTCCATGTGGGTCCTACTCCCCCTCCTCCTGTCATGGTGGATAGTCGACCTGAGTTTGAAGTAGAGAAAATTTTAGACTCACGCATAGTGCAGAACTCGGTACAATATCTGGTGCACTGGAAGGGGTATGGTATTAAGGAAAGAATGTGGGTACCTGAGGGCCACATGCATGCTGATGATTTGAAGAGGGAGTTTCACACGATACATCCAGAAAAGCCTAGAAGTAGCTGTCCGGAGTCCACTCCTCGGGGGGGTACTGTGAGGAATCGCGGGGAAGCAGCCGCCTCTTCTCGGCGTGAGGCGGCTGCTTCCGTGAAGGGCATGGTGGAGCGCGGAAGTACAGCCGCCTCTACTCAGTGTGAGGCGGCTGCTTCCATGAAGGGCATAGCGGAACGCGGAGTTAGCACGCATGGCTCTGTCGCGGATACACCACAGAGCGGTGCTGGTATGGCTGGGACTCATAGTCCTCCTAGGTTCAGAATGACGCGCGTGCGCGCGGAGAGGTAGAACTTATATGGCAGCCAGAAAGAGGTCAGCTGGCCTGGTCGGTCAGCTGACGACTCTGCTCCTTCCCATTGGTCCAGCCAGGGGCGTAGCAATAGGGGGTGCAGAGGTAGCAACCGCATCGGGGCCCTTGGGCCAGAGGGGCCCCGAAGGGCTCTCCCTGAACTTCAGTATTAGCTCTATATTGGTCCTGTGCTCATAAGAATCACTTCTATAGATACTTTGAATAGTGGTAATCATTAACAAGCTGTTCCCCATTCCCTTTTTGCACCTCTGACACTGTAGTTGCCATTGGCAGGTTTTGGTGCACCACATCAATTGTTATGTATAGAGTGCTTGAGGGGCCCCATTGTAAAACTTGCATCGGGGCCCACAGCTCCTTAGCTACCCACTGGGTCCAGCACTTAGGGAGGTGCTGGAGAAATGTCTGTGTATATATACTGCCGGCTGTTCAGTTGCTGGTTGTCTGGCGTTGCGATCACAACATGGTAGCGCTCAGACCTGAGTCAGATCCTAAAGTGTGCCGGGACCAGCTGGAGCTGTAATCCTACACTTAGCTAGATTCTGTTGATAGTTTAAAGTACTAGTTTGATTGTGATTATCTGTTATGACTCTTTGCTTGCCTGACTATCCTGCTGAACTCTGATCCTGTACCTTGCTTTTCTGATACTCTGTTGCCAAACCCCGGCTCGTCCTTAGACCCTGCATCTGCCTCCTGATTTTGTACCTCGATATATCTGATACCCTGTTGCCGAACCCTGCCTGTACTTTAGACTCCGCCTCTGCCTTCTGAATCTGTACTTTATCTGTCCGTGTGTTTACAACCTGGCTTGTCCGACCTCGAGAACCGACCTTACTGTTAGAGGCGGTTCCCAGTCCTGGTAGTGACACTCCCTCTTGAGTGTCACTCTCGTCCAGTCGTTCCTTCTCTCAGCCTGACTCCTCCTCCCGAGAGAGTCCAGAAGGAATTGTGCAGGACTCCTCACTGCTTTGAGGCCAGTCCTCTTTATATTACTGTTTGCACCAAACACTCTTACATTTCTCCGGTGACCAGAGGTTAGCTTATATATCTGATTATTGGTGATACTGCAGATCATCTATAATTTGGTATATATCTGTATTCCCTGTGATACTGCAGATCACTGGTAATCAGATCTTCTCTCTGTGTTACACCGATCGTTACACCAGGGTTTGAATCCTGGTTGGGGTCAGTACCTATTCAGTAAGAAGTCCTTGGGCAAGAATCCCTACCATTGCAGGGTAGCCTTGTGAGCGCTTTTAGTCCGACAGGAGAAAACAAATGTCACAATTATTATTGTGTGTGTTTTCTCGATGTGCTCCATATTGCTTTCGGAACATAAAAACATATTAGAAAGGTCACCTGATTTATCCAGGTGGGGACATTAGAATGTGAGCTGTGTTATGGAACAGTGAGTGATATTGGTCAGTGTTCTTTGTAAAGAGCAGCAGAAAATGTGTCACCACTATCTACGCAAAATAAATAAATATATAAATAAGTACAAAGTAAACTATATCTATGCAACATGAAATAGTAAGGCACAGTCATCAGCAGCACTTTGGTTCAGCATGTTAATGGCATTGTGTGTCATTTGTTTGTGGCATCTATAGCAGTGTTGGGTACACGGCAGTGCTGTGAAATCTTTATGTAGTAGTCAGCAATTTGATTCACTGACTGTTGGTTAATATTTTATCTGCTTCTCCATAGAATGATTGACAAGAAATGAGCAGGACAGGAAGATAGCTTGTCAACCTCACAAAAGGGTAATGTCCAGTAACGTCAAAAGAGAATATGTGCTGTAGCCTAGGTCTGACAGATTGAAGAAGGTCCCGTAGTCTTTTCCATACCACAAAGGAAAACTGCTATCAACAGCTTTACATGGCTCCATTCTACGCTTCAAAACCCCATATGTTTCAGATTACAAGAAATAGGTAAGTAGCCAGCAACAAGTCAAACTGAACAAAGGATGGTTTGAGTGAAATATTCTGAATAACCACTGACCCTAGGGAATCAAGAAAATAAGTCAAGTGAGCACAACTAATTCCACAGTAAAGGTCCATAACCACACCACAATTTTGCAGATTATTTTTTTGCGGCAAACAATTGTTTATCATATTGTGTAACACAGTTTAACAAAGAATCATTAAACAAAGTTTCATGCCGCAGGCCACCCACGGCGATTGTTCGTTTTTAAAGGACCACCATGTTAAGGTGCAGCGCGCATGCGGGAAACAACGTGAATACGATGAGGAAACCCTGGAATCCCAGTGAAATACTTCCTGTCCAGCAGTGAGTAGGTCACTAGGCGAGGGGCGTGCGTGGGACTGCGCTATGCATATTACCCTGTCGGCACACTCTGCCGCAGGTTCATATGAATTAAGTTTTTTGCATTGCGGTGCTATATGATAGGGCAGAGCATTGCAACGCAATGGCCATGTGTAAAACAGGCCTTAAAAGGTGGCCACTTTTTCCACTGGAGTTCTTGATACTGCAATGGGTATTATACTGTGAATCTTACATTTAACAGTTTAGCCATGTTGCATAGAAATAACATAAAAAACTATACTGTTTTTAGTCAAGTTTACTACTAAATCTTAAATGTTTACAAGTTCATGAATGCATGTTGTATATATTTTTTTTTACTGTACCTATACTTTTATTTAAAACAAACAAATTTAAATCTAGTAAACTCTTTGAATCTTCCACTGAACAGTTGGTCCCGTGGTACCAGCTATAACCAATATTTACCCTGCTTGTTCTGGTACCCCTGCTTCAAAGATGCAAAAATCTTAACTTTTTCTAGCTCTAACGTCTTCTGCACCACTTTACCGAGTACAGAATACTGTTGTAACGTGGGTACACTGCGCCACAACAACAGATCTCAGAATTTTTAGGGAGGTTGAGTTGAGTAACTGCCCATCATAGCTGTTATGGGTTGGTTTTTAACTACCAAACAACCACCTACCTTGACCAACTGTGTTTACAGTCTCACTGGTTTACAAATTCATGATTAAAGAGAACCTGTACTGAGTAAAAATATTTAAAATAAACAGATGAGGTAACTTCAAATGAACATTACATAGTTACCTTGCCAACAGTTCCTCTCAGAAGCTCACCATTTTCTTCTGACAATATTTTGTCAGATCTGAAATATATCAGTTGCTGTCAATAAAATATCAGTTGCTGTCAGTTATAGCTGATAGGACAACTGATGTACCAGGTAATGTCCATGTTTCCCTATGGTTCAAGTGGGCGATGTTACAGTTTAACTGTGTGCTGACCAGAAAGCTGTTATGGGTAATGGCCATTTTCAAAATGGAGGACGGAAAATTCCCTTGATCACAGTGAACAAATAGGATGCGGGACAGGAGAAAGACAATGAGGAGTAGACTACATGGAAGGTAAGTATGACTTGTGTATGCTTATTTTGGCTTTTCATTTTCATTTCAGGTTTTCTTTAAAGAGTAACTGTCAGGCTGCAGAAGCTAATTTAAACCTCTAGTCTCCTGTGTTAAACAGTTTAGAAGGAAGCCAAAAAGACATTACTGAAGATAAAGATCTATCTTACCTTTGATGTATGCTTATCAGCAAAGCTTAGAGCTAAGCTGGACGCAAGCCGCATAACATACTGCAAAGCATTCTGGGGCCCTCCCCTCGGCTGCTAAGGAGAAGACGGGATCAAGTTTCAGCAGCTTCTAAAACTCAGTCCAGCCACAGCACAGATAAATCTCCGGGCAGCGTACACTGCAGGATTCCGCTATTGTTCCTAGCCACATGGCTCATTAATATTCACTGCAAACTAGTGTTATTCAGTATGAGCTGTTCTGTGATCAGAAGCAGGCAGGACATGACGACACATTTGGCTTCACAAACATGGAACCTGCCATGAGCTGTCAGGAGCATCATTCTCTGCATATACTATATACAAATTCTGTGAAATCCAAACGTGGACAGTGAAATGCATATGTAATGTAAGTACAGCCAATCTTTAGCTACTGATATATGTGTTTATTTTCTCTGAGACCCTATACCTAACAGCTCCTCTTTAAGAGAAAATGTGTTTTGAAAAACTGCTAATTGTATGGATCAACTGATAGTGAGAATTATTATTAGTATTATTTTTTATTTATATAGTGCCAACTGTAGCACTGTACATGGTGCAAAACAAATATTGGGGGAACATATATACTTGAGAAGTGCAATACACTGTGTGATCATGACATTAGCAATATAAGGATAAATACATATTGTACATAGTTTTTTATGCGGTTTGAGATATCACTAAAATTGGTACATGTACATATGATAAATTACAGCAGCAAAGAAACAATAGGAGGAGGTCCCTGCCCTTGCGTGCTTACAATCTAAAGAAGCCTAAACCTTTCAGCCTCCAGGCCACCAGGTGCCATTTGGTTGGGCTAGAAATTTATCCTGACTAGGAAATCTTGAACTGAGTAAGACGTTTGGCAGGCACATTTTCTGTTGAGATAGGAGAGGATTACAATACCTCTTGGGCCAGCGTGGATTTATAGCTATTGTCGTGAAATTCTCTGTTTTAAGTCACCTGAGAAATCTGAAGGTTAGTGGGCTAGGAGGAAAGGTGTAAATTAGGGCCAACACTGCAGAAGGTCATCTGTCCCCATGGACAGCCTGCAGGAAACTTGGAAAACAATGCTTGAAGCTTGTGATTGTGACATGAGGCAAACAAACAAATGAATTTCCTGAAGACACTAACCGCAAACCCGTAGTTGAAAAATAGTTCAGTGACGAAGAGTTTGGGATTCTAGGAACATAGACTGCATTTTGATGTCAGAGGTTATTTTTCCAGCACTTTAGGGATACTAATTATTTTTATGACTTGAGATCTACGTGCCACTGTGTCATTACACTCATGTTGTTGTTCGATCTTAGGCAATCTGCTAGTTTCTTGAGATTTTGAGTGAAGAATAATAGAGCAAGATGAACTGCTCTCAACTCCAGATTGTTGGAGATTTTTGAGAAGGATTCCAAGAAGCTTGGGCCACCAAGTTGTGGCAAACTTTTCCCCAACCTGACTGTCTGGCATCTGTTAACAAGGTTATCTACTTGCTGGGGATAAGAGAAAAACCTTTCTGGAGGTTGGATGTTCTCATCCACCACTGCAGGGAGCACTTTGTGGCTATAAAAATATGGATAGGCTGCTTTACACCGAACTTGTTCCACAGAAGTGTAAAGCTCTGATGAAATATTGTGAGACGCTTATAGCCCCATTTGACCATTGGGATAGTCACTCCGAGCTCTAAAAATAAACAAAAATGGTACTCACCTGGGGCTTTCTGCAGCCCACCGTAGGGCGGGAGGTCCCCTAGCGTGGTCCTGGCTCCTGTCCCGGTCCCTCCGCCGCATACCGCACCACCGACACCCGGCCCGGGTGTCGGGCTCCCACTTCCTGAACGGGGGCGCTCTTCATCATTACGCCGGGCGCTGCGCGTCATCACGGTGGCCAGCGTGACAGTACTGCGCATGCGCGGTCAAATCGCGCGTGCGCAGTACTGTCACGCCGGCCGCCGTGATGGCACGCAGCGGCCGGCGTAATGGCAAAGAGCGTCCCCGTTCAGGAAGTGGGAGCTAGACACCCAGTGCAGGTGTCCCCGGTGCGGTATGCGGCGGACAGACCGGGAGAAGAGCCATGAGGACACCGTGGGACCTCCCGAACTACGGAGGGCTGAAGAAAGCCCTAGGTGAATACCATTTTCGTTTATTTTTAGAGGCCAGAGTCCCTTTAAAGAACTCCAAAGACATAAAGGCAATCCAGATTTCTGATGGTGCTTAAGTGTGCTCCTAGGCATATGAAGGATCTCATTGGCTGCAACTAGCCCTTTTATTAATTCTCCAACTACCCAAAGTCCTGTAGAAGTTGGAGAGCTCTCAATCTGTGTAGCCATAGAAGTGACTCTGACTGGGCTACAAGGAGAATATCATCAAATTCCTATTGCAAATCTGAGATACTTTTGAATTGGTCAATAGGCATGCGCAGCTATGCGTCTTGCAAATTGATGAAAAGCATAAAGTTTTTAGACTAGGTGGATAGAATGATCTGTAAAGATTTCATATTTAATTTTTTTTGACAGTACAAATTGGTTGAGTCTCTTAAAGCGGTATTGTCACCATAAAAATCAAATTTCAACACCAACTGGTCTGAGTGTATTAAGTGATAAAGATGCAAATCCTGCATTCAAAACTTGCAAAACTTTTTCTACTGTTATGGTTTGGAGTTATCACATACTTTATGAGTACTGGCCCTAGTGCCAAACAGTGCCAAAGAGTTGAATGCCGGGAGTTATTTTTATCTATAATATATTCCTCCTCTTCCATTCATTCCCCTGCCCAGCTTTCTTATCTGAAACACCTCTGCTCACTTGTGTTTACAAGCAAGGCTGAGGTGACTCAGGGATTGGAGGATAAAACAGTGTAGTTTCTAGTAAACACCTCAGTGGGAGTGTCTGAAGACTCTGGGAGGAAGTGTAACGATTGGTGTCAGCACGCAGAGAGAATCTGATTATTGGTGATCTGCAGTATCACCAAGAATGCTGATATATATCCGATTATTGATGATCTGCAGAATCACCGATAATACAGATATATTGCTAACCTCTGGACACCAATAGGTATGTGAGTGTTTGGTGTAACAGTAATACTTTGAGTGATGCACCTGCTGAGCAGGCAATATAACAGTAAAGAGACACTGCTCTGGGAGCACAGGAACCTTCCAGCAGCCTGAGGCTCTCCAAGGGGAGGAGTCAGGCTGGAGACAGGAAGGGCCAGAGAATGAGTGACACCTAAAGGTGGATGTCACTATCTGATCTGGAGACTATCTCTTAAGGGGAGAGATAGCTCTCGAGGTCGGGCACGCCGGGTCGGCAACACACTGACAGATAAAGTACAAAGACAGAAGGCTGATTCGGTATCCAAGTCAAGCAGGGTCTGGCAACGGAATATCAGATATGCGAGGTACCGAATCAGAAGACAGAGGAGTAGTCAGAAAAGCTATAAGTCATAACATATATCAAACAATGCCTATTCTGGGTGTGAGGTCCTTGGTCTCAGCACCCCGGAACTAGTCTGGAGAATATACAGATGATAATACAGTTCCCTAGACTGAGTGCGAGGTCCGTGGTCTCAGCACCCTGGAATTAGTCTGAAATATAACAGAGATGGTAGTACAGTTCCCTAAGCTGGGTGTGAGGTCCTTGGTCTCTACACCCCAGAACTAGTCTGAAATATAACAGAGATGGTAGTACAGTTCCCTAAGCTGGGTTTGAGGTCCTTGGTCTCTACACCCCGGAACTAGTCTGAAGGTAAAACACAGATGATAACACAGTTCCCTAAGCTGGGTGTGAAGTCATTGGTCTCTACACCCTGGAACTAGCTTAAGCATAAACAGAATACAATTCAAATAATCTGGCTAAGTGTGAAATCCCAGGTCCACCTGGTTCAAACACACTGAAGGATGTAACTAGGTTTGAGTGCTTTCACGTAGTGATCGCAACGGCAGACAACTTGCAAGTGACCAGCAGGGACTATATATGGAGTAGTGCTCTCCAGCACCACCCCTAATTGCTCAACCAATAGTATCCTGTTATGGAGTCAGCTGATCGGCCTGGTCAGCTGACTCTTCCTGCTTAGTATAAGAATTCTGCCTCTCAGCGCGGGCGCGTGTATTCCTAAGCCTATGTGCACTAACAGACTCAGCCACACCAGACACACGCTGCCGCGTGCAAACCGCCGCGCTGGACGCGGAACCAGCCGCCTTACTGTTGTTGCATGCGGCGGCTTTTCCGCGTTCTGCCCTGCTGCCAGACACACGCTTCTGCGTGCAAACCGCCGCACTGGAAGCGGAATCAGCCGCCTGCTCAGTAGCACATGAGGCGGCTTTTCCGCGATCTCTCACAGGAGGGCAGCTAATGAATACACAATGAGCAAGAGAAGGGAGGGGGCGGGGGAAACAAGAGTCAGGGAGGAAATGATGTCAGCATTAGCTTGGCAAGATGGCCACTGCCTAGAGTTGGATTTTCTGCTTTTCATTTATAAAATTCACAGGAATCATTACGTAGATAGCACAATACATCTGTTATGCAAGTAGAAGTAGTATTTATCTACTGATATATGTGTTTTTATTTTTAGGTTAGCATGGGTGTCGCTTGTTCTTTAAGGTCTGTGACTGGGTGGCAGTATCCAGACTTTTTCTTCACAAAAAAATAAAGTGAAGTACACAACCTCTAACTTCTTGGAAACTAGACCCTATCTGATCATGCCCTGATCTAGAGGTTTGGTAACATACAGAATTTGGTGGGATGTTTTGGAACCTTTATTGGAAATATGTTCAAAGAAGGAGACTTACAGCACCATGAGTGACCCGCCTGACAGTTGAGATTGCTCAAGGGAGTTTTTTATTTTCCACCCATACCTGCCAGAAAGACACCCTTCTACTCAGACATGAGTGGACAAATTTTCAGATTTTTTTCTGGAGTTTTCTTAGTAAAGAATGTGCTTTTGATTGCCTTCAACACAGAACTCCTCTTGTACTCACTTCCTGGCTTGTATGCCCCGGTATCCCAGAAATGAGATTGGAACTTTTTTAAAAAAAATCTTTGCCTCCAGGGTCTGTGCTCCTGAGGAATCATGACAGACTTCCCCCAGTGACCCTCTTGACGGCTTCTTCCATTCTGGGACAAAATAAGAAAGATCCATTACATGGATTGTTCATAAGTTCTGTTTTGATGCTATGTCGGCAGACCATGGTTTAAGCCAAAGTGCCCTCGATGGCTGCAGCTAGTATCAGATTGCACAACTTGATCAAAAGATCTTTCCCCATCTTCCCTGGTTGCTTATTGTGTAGTGTTTTAACTGGTTTTCCTGAAGTCACAGGATTTGTGCTCAGGTGTACTGTAACTGGCTATTATGCAGACAAGAGCAATGCTGTTTGGAGCACTGAGCTCTGCCACTAATACTGACAAATTTGTTGAGGTTTACCAGCAAGATATGGAAAACAAAAGAATGCTTTCTTAAAACAGAAAGAATTTGCGATAATTCAGGTTGGAGTTAGCTTCCAGATGTCTCCCAGAGCCTCACTGCTGAATATATGCAAATTAACCATTGTTGCCTTTAGAAGCTAAACACACCTCCAGATCTGCTGGAATGCAATGATGTGTCAGCTTGTTAATTTGTACAGAGCCTGATGAGGATCAACCAATCCGAAACAGTCTGTATGCATGTTGGATTATTATGGCTCTGTACAAATTAACAAAATGACACATCATTGCATTCCAGCAAATCTGGAGGTGTGTTTAGCTTCTTAGGGCAACAATGGTTAATTTGCATATATTCAGCAGTGATGCCCTGGGAGACATCTCAAGCTCATTCCAACCTAAATTATTGCAAATTATTTCTGTTTTAAGAAAGCAAACTTTTGTTTTCCATAGCATTTTGGTAAGAGGGTTTTAAGACCATTGTAGCCCTTTACACACTTCTAGCTCTGGTTCACCATGAGCTTGTTGGTTAGTCTGTACCAGCATGATAGAAACTGAGTATTGAAAAAATAAATCAATTAAATAACAGGACAACAACACTATCGATAGTTTGGAGTTGTCCATAAATAAAAAGCCAATTAAAACCAGTTTAAAATGTAGAGGTAATGTTGAAGAATAAGCTTGAACCAAGCGAGTGATCACGCGCAAACCTGCCTTTATCACACGGAGTAATGCTTTGCATGCGCAAAGCGGTGTGCGCGGCAGACCGCAAGGTAACTGCTGTGATAGCAGTTATCACGCTTCAGTGAATCAAGCCCAATGTATTTATTCTTAAAAGCGCTAGGAAAATCGCTTTACAAAGCGCTTTTTCAAGCGCTTAGCGATTTCCCTATACCTTCCATTGAGCCAAAGCGCTCAGAAAATGGTAGAGGCAGCACTTGTGGAAGCGGATCGTAATCGAACCGCTCATATATGGACACTCTCATAGGGAATCATTGCACAAGTGCTTTTAGGGCGATTTCTAAAATCGCCAGAGCTTAAAAAAATCTGCACAGGCTCATAGTGTGAACAAGCCCTTAAGCAGTATTTTGTTCTATGTGCCAATAATATTTTTTGTTAACTGCATAAAAAAAACTGAGCAAAATGTTACTTAGTTTTCTAACTGTTTGGTGTTTCCCTTTAGTAAAAATGAAGGGATGCATTAGCTTAAATGTATCTTAAGTAAGATGTTATATTAGATAGCTGTAATGCCTGTTGAGTCCATTGAGGATTGTAATCACCTCCTTTAAGTGTCATTACTGTCACAACTTAATAAATCACCAATATGAATGCGACCTAAGAATAACATCATAGCTAGCAAGACTGCTATAAGTAAATAGGTTTCCTGGTATGCATAGAGTTATTAGAGATATGTAAGCGTAAAGTGTTAGGGTTCATGGGAACAAGAGACAGCTGAGAGAAAGCAGAGACAGAGTGTGAGGCTACAATAGTCCTACTACAAGGCTGGAATCCCACCTGTGCACATCAGCTGTTCCCTCCCATAGCTTTTACTACGTAATCTTCCCATCCAGCATGACAGAAAGGACAGCAAGGTCAGGGCTATAATGTGAACATACATACATACAGAGCCAAAACAGACCACAGACAGGGATGAGCAAATATTAAATCCCTTACAAACAATGAGGACTCCCCCCCAAGCCATACTGAGTCAAGGTGCTGCATGTGTTCTCTAAAACTGGCACACTCCATGATGCCCCATGTGTGTGCATGTAAGCGTAATTATGACAGATGTAAAGTATCCTCAGATGCGATGGCCGTAAACAGATAAATTAATTTTGCGTGTGCTTGAGGAGGCTGGTGTTATGAAGCCTGCAGCAGAAGTGAGATTAATTAAATGAACCAGGATTTATGGAGGGACAGGAAAAATGAGGGAGAGGGAAGGAATCCGGTCCTGTTGTAAGATGGATGGAGTTTGTCACCAGAATGAAGCATTGTCTAGGTAAAAGACGCAAGACGATGTTGAGCATATTAACCCTCGGCTTCTGGACAAAATAATGATCAAATCCTGAATTTTCTTTATCCCTGAAGACTCTGTTACCATTCATTTAGAATTAACTTTCAAAGTAGAGGAAAGGTGGAGTATACCATTGTCTTACTTACATTTTCCTTTACAGGCCTGCAATTCAGATCCAGAGCTGTTAAGTGGGTTATGTAAAAATGACTGCTCCCACAGACATGAGTGAACCCAGTGATAAACGCCTACAATCATCTAGCAGAGCCATTGCTTCATTCACTAGCCCCTCCGTCTCCTCATCTAGGGCCCCATGCAATTGCTGAGCTCACCTTCATTAACTGCTGGCAAGATCTAAAATCTGATTACAAAACCATTCAACCATTCACTGTTGGAACTGTAGCTTCCAACCAACAATACGGAGAAAAATTACACAGCCCCCTCCCCAAAGTTGTTTTTAAGCCCTTGTACTGCATGCAGGCTAGTATAGCCCGGGTGGCTGAGCCTACCTATGTGGGGCTTTGCCATACTAGCCTATACCAGCCAGCATGGTACATGATATTTCTGAGGAATCCCATTGTATAGTGAGAAACCAATAGGAAACCCCAACAGTTCCTCCACTGTGTGACCTCAGCACAGGTGTGCGGGGGTCACGCATGATGCAAGGCGCAGATGCACTGCAGGTCACACAGTAGAGGAACTGTAACCAGGAAGTGCCAAGGAGGACGCTGTAACCCGGAAGGACAGCAGCTGTTTTGGATGACCAAAGCGAGACAGAGGAGGAGAAGTTAGCGCAACAGGGTCAGGTCAGGTATTTCATGGGTTAGTTAGTTAGTTAGTTAGTGTAGTGTAGTTGGTGGTGGCAGCAAGGGTTAGTGAAGTGTAGTATAGTTGGTGGTGGCAGCAGGGGATAGTGAAGTATAGTGTAGTTGGTGGTGGCAGCAGGGGTTAGTGAAGTGTACTGTAGTTGGTGGTGGCAGCAGGGGTTAGTGAAGTGTAGTGTAGTTGGTGGTGGCAGCAGGGGTTAGTGAAGTGCAGTGTAGTTGGAGGTGGCAGCAGGTGCTAGTGAAGTATTGTGTAGTTGGTGGTGGCAGCAGGGGTTAGTGAAGTCTACTGTAGTTGGTGGTGGCAGCAGGGGTTAGTGAAGTGTAGTGTAGTTGGTGGTGGCAGCAGGGGTTAGTGAAGTGCAGTGTAGTTGGTGGTGGCAGCAGGGGTTAGTGAAGTGTAGTGTAGTTGGTGGTGGCAGCAGGGGCTAGTGAAGTGTAGTGTAGTTGGTGGTGGCAGCATGAGTTAGTGAAGTGTAGTGTAGTTGGTGGTGGCAGCAGGGGCTAGTGAAGTGTAGTGTAGTTGGTGGTGGCAGCAGGGGTTAGTGAAGTGTAGTGTAGTTGGTGGTGGCAGCAGGGGCTAGTGAAGTGTAGTGTAGTTGGTGGTGGCAGCAGGGGTTAGTGAAGTGTACTGTAGTTGGTGGTGGCAGCAGGGACTAGTGAAGTGTAGTGTAGTTGGTGGTGGCAGCAGGAGTTAGTGAAGTGTAGTGTAGTTGGTGGTGGCAGCAGGGGCTAGTGAAGTGTAGTGTAGTTGGTGGTGGCAGCAGGGGTTAGTGAAGTGTACTGTAGTTGGTGGTGGCAGCAGGAGTTAGTGAAGTGTAGTGTAGTTGGTGGTGGCAGCAGGGGATAGTGAAGTGTAGTGTAGTTGGTGGTGGCAGCAGGGGTTAGTAAAGTGTAGTGTAGTTGGTGGTGGCAGCAGGGGTTAGTGAAGTGCAGTGTAGTTGGTGGTGGCAGCAGGGGTTAGTGAAGTGCAGTGTAGTTGGAGGTGGCAGCAGGTGCTAGTGAAGTGTAGTGTAGTTGGTGGTGGCTCCTGCAGCCTTACAGTCCAGAACTTTATTAAGGTCCGCTTTGCAAATAAAAACACATACACTTACAATTTCAAAAAGAAACTTTCCCACTGACATTGGTATTACTACAACCACTTGCTTGAAGAGATATACTCCTGGCTGTCACACATATACCACACACCCTGTTTGGAGTTTTTGCGTGATCAATTTACCATATATTATAGATTACAGACTAATACAGGAATCTATAGTTATTTTAAAAAATGATAGCGCATTGTAAATAGTAAAGGTGCTGGGACTGGGGTCTCACGAGATTACTCAAAGGTTAAGGCCCGGTTCACATTAGCGGTCGCCATCCGGAATCGCCGTGCCGGAGCCGGACCGCATGCGGAACGGACGGAACGGACGCACGGCATAGCAATGAAAGTCTATGCGTCCGTTTCGTCCGGACCGGAGCCGGACCGGATCCGGCATAGGATCCAACATGCGCTATTTTTTGGTCCGGCTCCTCCGGCAGGCGTATCCGGAGCGGAGCCGGACTGTTGCATCCGGCCAATACAAACCAATGAGAACCGGAGAGCGCACAACACACTGGCTATAAAAACCGAACGTTCTACCTCACTTCCTATGCTTTTTCTATGGTATAGTGGCCATTTTGGATGGGGACCACATGGGCCCAGCGTTCACAGAGTGGAGCAGCAGCGATTTCATGCTGGAGCTCTTTGGCAGCAACATGTCTGATGATATGTCTGATAACGAGGAGGTGAGGCCCTACACAGCAGAAGACCTCATCCTACAGGTGCAGCAGATACCAGCCCTGTGGGACAAGGGGGATGCGGACCACAGCAACGTAAAAAAATGCAGAGGCCTGTGGAAAAAAATTGCCAAGCTGTACGTGGAGGGCTTTGAAAACTTGAGCAAGAGACAGCAAGCCACAGAGGGTATGGTGACTAGAAGTGTTTGGGGGGGCTTGTGGTTTTGTTTGCTTGTGATGTATTCCACTTTTGCTATTGATTTGTGTCACCCACGTGTTGCCCATCCACCCGTGGCCCACCCACCTGTTCCCCACCCACCTGTACCCCACCTGTGATGTATCCCACCCACCTGTGATGTATCCCACCCACCTGTACCCCACCTGTGATGTATCCCACCCACCTGTACCCCACCTGTGATGTATCCCACCCACCTGTGATGTATCCCACCCACCTGTACCCTACCTGTGATGTATCCCACCCACCTGTGATGTATCCCACCCACCTGTACCCCACCTGTGATGTATCCCACCCACCTGTACCCCACCTGTGATGTATCCCACCCACCTGTGATGTATCCCACCCACCTGTACCCCACCTGTGATGTATCCCACCCACCTGTGATGTATCCCACCCACCTGTACCCCACCTGTGATGTATCCCACCCACCTGTGATGTATCCCACCCACCTGTTGTATCCCACCCACCTGTGATGTATCCCACCCACCTGTACCCCACCTGTGATGTATCCCACCCACCTGTGATGTATCCCACCCACCTGTGATGTATCCCACCCACCTGTACCCCACCTGTGATGTATCCCACCCACCTGTGATGTATCCCACCCACCTGTGATGTATCCCACCCACCTGTACCCCACCTGTGATGTATCCCACCCACCTGTGATGTACCCCACCTGTGCACATAAAACATACACAATGACCAATTATTAAACAACAATTTATTTTAAAAAATTAACACATTTTAAATCACTTAAAAACTTTAAACTACAAAATATACACATTTCAACAAAACATATAAAAAACCAAACATTCACCCTCGTCCTGGTGGTGTGTTAAAATAAAGTCTCAGTCGGTCCCTGTTCCGCAGTGACACTACCCTTGGCCTGGTTGCATACCTCCTCAGGGGCATTAGTGGCAGCACATTCGGGGGTTCCGGAGTCTCTCTTTCCTCCTGCCGCACAAAGTTGTGGAGGATGCATGCTGCCTTCACCACGACAACTGCGTTGGCCGGTTTCAGCAGCATGGGCGTGTGGAACACCCTCCACTTTGACACCAGGATCCCAAATGTGCACTCCACCATTCTCCTTGCACGGCTCAACCGAGCATTGAAGTGTAGCTGGCTGGCATCAAGTCCCCTGTCTGGGTACGGTCGCATTACATGGTCAGACAGGGCGAAGGCCTCGTCCCCCACAAACACATAGGGGTAGGCCGGTGCCCTTGTCCCAGGCCAGGGTCTGTCACGGGGGAGACGCAGTCTGCCTTCCTCCATCAGCCGGCAAAGGGTCGTACGCTGGAAGATTCCAGAGTCATTGGAACTACCGTACGACCCCACATCCACGTACACAAACTTGTAGTCCGCATCTGCCACTGCCATTAGAACAATGCTAAAGTATTTTTTATAGTTGAAATAATGGCTGCCACTCCCCACGGGTTTCTGAATCCGGATGTGTTTCCCATCCAGTGCGCCAACACAATTAGGAAACTTGCACTCGGTCCAGAAGCCCTGGGCGATCTCCTCCCATTTCTTGGTGTCTGGCACTGGCATGTATCTGGCCCTCAGTCGCGTCCAAATGATCCTCGAAGTCCTCACGACGATGCCTGCCACCGTGCTCTTCCCAATACGAAATGTCACATGGAGCGATGTATATGTTTGTCCAGTTGCCATGTACCTACAAGAGAAATAATCAAAATCAATTTTTCATGTCGTTACAGGAGAAAGGTTCAAGACAAGGTGGCACAATATCCGGGATGCCTACGTAAAATTTATATGCAGGAAAGCAATTGCCGAAAGAAGTGGCAGTGGCGGCGGAAAGCGCACAAAGGAATACCAATTCGCCAAGCAATTAACTTTCATAAATGCAAGCGTGGAACCTAGACAGTAAGTACCACTACTGTGGGCAGGAACTGAGAACTCATTGTACCAGACAACTACCATGACTTCGGCCATGTATTGCTAAAACTTGCCTCAATTCCAATGGCTTTAGCAAACTTTTCTCAAATGCTTTATCAAACGTTTGCTACAAACGGTTGATAAAGTGTTTGATAAGTGTTTGCTAGCTCTGTGAATTGACGCCACATATTGTTTTTATCTACAGGACTGAAGACAATTTGGAGCAAGAGGAACCGAAGGAGGAGGCACGCTTCAGCAGTGAGGAGAGCTTGGTGGATGATGAGGTCACCGATGTGACATATTGCCCCGAGGAGAGGAGTAGGAGGGAGTCCTTCCCTGTCGAATCTCTCGACATTGAGGTTGACTTGGGCGAAGAAAGCTGTGATTTGGAGGTTGCAGGACCGAGTGTGGCAGAAGCTGCACCTCCACAATCGACCGGTATGGAAGCTCCAGGGGACCAAGAGCAAAGAGAGGAGCACAGAGAGACTGCAGCACAACCAGCGCGCAGGGCAACCCCTACGCAAGCCAGAGGACGGGAAGATGCTACCACCCCACCACTGAGGCGTCGAGGTGCCCTCCCCCCAACAAGAAGAGAGACAGAATCCGAGATGTCCGGGGCTGTCTCCGGACTTCTCGGGATTCTGCAGAGCCACCAAACTCTCATAACCCGGCAGTTGTAAGATGGGGACAGGGGCCATATCATGGAGCAGTACAAGGCCCACATCAGTTCACTGCAATGTGAGCTCGAAGCTGTACATGGGCACTACAGGGACGAGCTTAAAATGATGCATGAGATGCACAGAGGAGAAATCGACCAACTGCGTGCGCAGCATCATCAGTCGGTGGGCCAGCTGCAGAACATGATGCAGCAAATGCATCAACAAAGTAAGGAACTGCTGAAATTGCAGGCACACCCGTGTTTTCACACTGTGATGTCTCTACTACCGTATTTGGAAAAGGTGCCTTCCCAAAACATGATGGCGTGCCATTCAACTTTGCTGGAGGCGATCAAACAACACATGGACACGCCATTGCTCCAACCACCATTTTTTAGACCCCCACAACCTACAGTGGTGCCCCCCTGGCAATCTTCATCACAGATGTACACTGGCTACAGAGGCAGTCAATACGGACCGCCGCTGTCAGGGTCCAGCTCATCCACGACCAGCACCCAAGAAAGTCCGGATTTCCAGGCAGCAACTCCCACCTTCTCTAGTAGTGGTGTCGATACAATTTGAAAAAAACAGTCGTATTGTTCCTGGACATGCTCCTCTGAATCCCTCCGAACCTCGGAGGAAGGTTACCATCCCAGGGCTTTTTAGCCGAACCTTTTCCCTACCCCATCTCCTTCAACCAAGGTTCAGAGGGGTTCAGATGACTATGTCAGGGTACTTTTGTTTTTGCTGGACTTGAACTTTAGGGCCTGGTGTCCCCGAAAGACACTACCTGGGTCACAACCTTGTGCCTGTTGCACTGCACCTGTAGTCCTGCACCTGTGCCTTTGGTTCCTCTTGCTCCTTACTTTGTTGTTGTTCCTAATCACTTGCACAAGACCCTTGGAACCATGGATGAAGGACACCTTGACTGGTCGGTGAGAGGCCTAGCCTTTTCACTGACCTGTGTCCTTGATCCATGGCTCCGAGGGTCATGTGCCAGTGGTTAGGTTTTGGAAGCACTAATTTAGGGCCTGGTGTCCCCGAAAGACACTACCTGGATCACAACCTTGTGCCTGTTGCACTAGACCTGTAGTCCTGCACCTCTGCCGTCGGTTCCTCTTGCTCGTCACTTTGTTGTTGTTGTTCCTAACCACTTGCACAAGACCCTTGGAACCATGGATGAAGGACACCTTGACTGGTCGGTGAGAGGCCTAGCCTTTTCACTGACCTGTGTCCTTGATCCATGGCTCCGAGGGTCATGTGCCAGTGGTTAGGTTTTGGAAGCACTTTAATTTTAGGGACTGGTGTCCCCGAAAGACACTACCTGGGTCACAACCTTGTGCCTGTTGCACTAGACCTGTAGTCCTGCACCTCTGCCATCGGTTCCTCTTGCTCGTCACTTTGTTGTTGTTGTTCCTAACCACTTGCACAAGACCCTTGGAACCATGGATGAAGGACACCTTTACTGGTCGGTGAGAGGCCTAGCCTTTTCACTGACCTGTGTCCTTGATCCATGGCTCCGAGGGTCATGTGCCAGTGGTTAGGTTTTGGAAGCACTTTAATTTTAGGGACTGGTGTCCCCGAAAGACACTACCTGGGTCACAACCTTGTGCCTGTTGCACTAGACCTGTAGTCCTGCACCTCTGCCGTCGGTTCCTCTTGCTCGTCACTTTGTTGTTGTTGTTCCTAACCACTTGCACAAGACTCTTGGAACCATGGATGAAGGACACCTTGACTGGTCGGTGAGAGGCCTAGCCTTTTCACTGACCTGTGTCCTTGATCCATGGCTCAGAGGGTCATGTGCCAGTGGTTAAGTTTTGGAAGCACTTTAAATTTAGGGACTGGTGTCCCCGAAAGACACTACCTGGGTCACAACCTTGTGCCTGTTGCACTAGACCTGTAGTCCTGCACCTCTGCCGTCGGTTCCTCTTGCTCGTCACTTTGTTGTTGTTGTTCCTAACCAGTTGCACAAGACCCTTGGAACCATGGATGAAGGACACCTTGACTGGTCGGTGAGAGGCCTAGCCTTTTCACTGACCTGTGTCCTTGATCCATGGCTCCGAGGGTCATGTGCCAGTGGTTAGGTTTTGGAAGCACTTTAATTTTAGGGACTGGTGTCCCCGAAAGACACTACCTGGGTCACAACCTTGTGCCTGTTGCACTAGACCTGTAGTCCTGCACCTCTGCCGTCGGTTCCTCTTGCTCGTCACTTTGTTGTTGTTGTTTCTAACCACTTGCACAAGACCCTTGGAACCATGGATGAAGGACACCTTGACTGGTCGGTGAGAGGCCTAGCCTTTTCACTGACCTGTGTCCTTGATCCATGGCTCCGAGGGTCATGTGCCAGTGGTTAGGTTTTGGAAGCACTTTAATTTTAGGGACTGGTGTCCCCGAAAGACACTACCTGGGTCACAACCTTGTGCCTGTTGCACTAGACCTGTAGTCCTGCACCTCTGCCATCGGTTCCTCTTGCTCGTCACTTTGTTGTTGTTGTTCCTAACCACTTGCACAAGACCCTTGGAACCATGGATGAAGGACACCTTTACTGGTCGGTGAGAGGCCTAGCCTTTTCACTGACCTGTGTCCTTGATCCATGGCTCCGAGGGTCATGTGCCAGTGGTTAGGTTTTGGAAGCACTTTAATTTTAGGGACTGGTGTCCCCGAAAGACACTACCTGGGTCACAACCTTGTGCCTGTTGCACTAGACCTGTAGTCCTGCACCTCTGCCGTCGGTTCCTCTTGCTCGTCACTTTGTTGTTGTTGTTCCTAACCACTTGCACAAGACTCTTGGAACCATGGATGAAGGACACCTTGACTGGTCGGTGAGAGGCCTAGCCTTTTCACTGACCTGTGTCCTTGATCCATGGCTCAGAGGGTCATGTGCCAGTGGTTAAGTTTTGGAAGCACTTTAAATTTAGGGACTGGTGTCCCCGAAAGACACTACCTGGGTCACAACCTTGTGCCTGTTGCACTAGACCTGTAGTCCTGCACCTCTGCCGTCGGTTCCTCTTGCTCGTCACTTTGTTGTTGTTGTTCCTAACCAGTTGCACAAGACCCTTGGAACCATGGATGAAGGACACCTTGACTGGTCGGTGAGAGGCCTAGCCTTTTCACTGACCTGTGTCCTTGATCCATGGCTCCGAGGGTCATGTGCCAGTGGTTAGGTTTTGGAAGCACTTTAATTTTAGGGACTGGTGTCCCCGAAAGACACTACCTGGGTCACAACCTTGTGCCTGTTGCACTAGACCTGTAGTCCTGCACCTCTGCCGTCGGTTCCTCTTGCTCGTCACTTTGTTGTTGTTGTTCCTAACCACTTGCACAAGACTCTTGGAACCATGGATGAAGGACACCTTGACTGGTCGGTGAGAGGCCTAGCCTTTTCACTGACCTGTGTCCTTGATCCATGGCTCAGAGGGTCATGTGCCAGTGGTTAAGTTTTGGAAGCACTTTAAATTTAGGGACTGGTGTCCCCGAAAGACACTACCTGGGTCACAACCTTGTGCCTGTTGCACTAGACCTGTAGTCCTGCACCTCTGCCGTCGGTTCCTCTTGCTCGTCACTTTGTTGTTGTTGTTCCTAACCAGTTGCACAAGACCCTTGGAACCATGGATGAAGGACACCTTGACTGGTCGGTGAGAGGCCTAGCCTTTTCACTGACCTGTGTCCTTGATCCATGGCTCCGAGGGTCATGTGTCAGTGGTTAGGTTTTGGAAGCACTTTAATTTTAGGGACTGGTGTCCCCGAAAGACACTACCTGGGTCACAACCTTGTGCCTGTTGCACTAGACCTGTAGTCCTGCACCTCTGCCGTCGGTTCCTCTTGCTCGTCACTTTGTTGTTGTTGTTTCTAACCACTTGCACAAGACCCTTGGAACCATGGATGAAGGACACCTTGACTGGTCGGTGAGAGGCCTAGCCTTTTCACTGACCTGTGTCCTTGATCCATGGCTCCGAGGGTCATGTGCCAGTGGTTAGGTTTTGGAAGCACTTTAATTTTAGGGACTGGTGTCCCCAAAAGACACTTGGGCAGCTATGCCCTGCAACTCTTCCCGCACAAAGTTGGTGGTTGGTGTTCCTCAACACTGACCGGGCTATACCATAGAAATGTTTTGTCTTCTATGTTGGAAGAATATTTTCATGTTGAAAAGGTTAATAATTGTTTTTTATAAAAAAAAAAATTGTTTTTACATACCTCAGTGTGATGAGTAGTTGTTCTTGTGGTGTGACTGCTCTCCTGAACGTGGTATCCTTCTTCCTTAGGTCATCCTTCACCATCTCCAAGAGGGTATCAAACCTGTCAGGAGATGGAAAGGAAGAAGCTGTAAAGTATGTTGTGGGACAAGGTGTTGGGTGGAGGATGGGGGAGGTGTGTTTACAGAGGTTTGGGAGTGTTGTGGAGGGTGGGGGTGTAGTGTATAGCTAGGTATACAGGGGTGTGGGGGTCAGGGTGGTGTGTTTAGCTAGGTATACAGGGATGAGGTGTTGTGGGGGTGAGGGTGGGGTGTTTAGGGATGGTGGGGGTTGGTGTATTTAGGCCTAAATACTTACAGGGGAATAGACATCCGAGTGTAGCTGTAGAACTTCTGTGGGTGTCGTCTGAGGTCCTGGTGGAGGGCCTGGAACTCTCCCTTCCTCTGCCTCCTGGCTAGTAGAGGGTGCACCCACCATCTCCTGCGAGGAGCATGCCTTCTCCCCACATAGTAGTAGGTGAACAACAGGAAGGAGAGAATTCCCAGGTAATACGAGTAAAACATGACTGGATCCATGGTCCCAACTGCAGTCTCTGTATCCACGGATGGTCTCCACACGTCCACCTGTCTCCAACAATGACCCCAGAGCTTCTGCTGACCTCCCAGACCCCAGGTATTTATACAGGTTGTTATCTCTTTAAGAAACCGGATCCGGACCGCAACCGTGTTCATACCGCACGGAAAACGGATGCAAACAGACCGGATCCGGACCTGATCCGGATAGGAACCGTACGGATTAGGTCCGGTCCGGATCCGGTGCAGTCCGGACATCCGTTCCGGTTTTTACAAAACCGCAAGTGTGAACGGGGCCTTAGGCATGGTCACATCTGCTGAGCACTGCCTGACACCACCCTCCCCGCATTGCAACTCAGCAGTCCAAGCACACTGTTCCTCCCTTGCACCCCATCGTCATCCTGCTGCCTGCTTCCTCTCTATCACACGATGCATGTTATTGCGCAATGACGTGACATTTCCTAGCGAAGAGGCAGCCAACAGGGAAAACCCACCACCACCACAACCGCAACAAAGGTAACACTGGGACCCCCTTTTACACCCCTCACACCAAATTCAGCCCCTGAGCGCTACCGGACACCTCTCCTCCCCCCGCATTGCAACTCACCTGTCCAAGCAGCTGTTCCGCCATTGCTTCCTATCTTCATCCTGCTGCCTGCCTCTTTTCTATCACCCGATGCATGTTATTGCGTAATGACATGTAATGTGTCATAGCGCAGAGGCAGCCAACAGGTAAGAAGACAGAGAGTGAGGATGGAGCAGCGCGCAGGAACAGGTGAGTTGAAATGCTAATCATGCTGAGGCCTGGTGAGCATAGTAGAGCTGTGGGGGATGATCAAGGAAGGGGGGGGGGCAGCAGTGTGGGGGGCCTGGCAGAGCTTGAGGGCTCTGGGGCAATTGCCCAACTTGTCCCAATGGTAGGGCAGACCCTGAGTCTCTGCACCAGTACAGAGATATGGTTGTCTGCGGCATTAGAGGAGATGCAGCAGAGCTCACTGCAACCTTATGGCAGGGAAGGCGAACACCCTACATGCTGTGCAACTTGGTGTACTGTTTATTGATGTAGAACAATCTTGGTATAGATTTAATTTAAGAAGCACCATTGGTTTATAGCATTAATGTACTGGATGCAGCCTTACATGTACAGAGAAAAGGCAAATATTGTCACAATTCAACAGTGAAGGGCCTGCACATGACAAGAGTCTCGGTTCCATTATAAAGAGCTGCGTGTTCATTCTCCGAGTGAGGTCTTAGTGCGTCGCTAGAGATGCTGCTCTAAACATGTGTCAGCGAGATGGATGGATTTATTAAGTGAGGGAGGCTCACTGTGACAGTCCAGGCTGTGTAATATACAGTTAAAGAGCCTCATAGAGCAGAGGGGATGTGGGAATCAGCGGAAAGGAGAAGCAATGCTTGAACTTATCATACATCTCGCTGGGAGCCTGACAGGGGACAGAGAGCAACACTGAGTAACACTTATCATCGGCATCTGGCCAAGCAATGTTATACAGGAAAAGTACTTCATAAGCCATGATTTATAGCCTTTTACTGTGCCACCAGCAAACACTTCTTCTGACTGGGATAACATCTCATACTGTATAAATGTCTAGTCTAAGTACCATAATAAAACCGATGTAATATTCTGTTACTGTCTAGACAGAAAGTGAGGCAAACTCTTACAACTGGGGCACAGACTGAAATAAAAATCCTTAATAGTTTCCAACCCCTTTCCTATAGCCGTAAAGGGTACCAGAGATGAATTTAGAAATTCTTCTTTTACTTACCTGGGGCCTCTTCCAGCCCCCATAGGTTTGTATGTCTCTACCTGTCCTCCGTGGACTTCTCTTCGCTCAGCTGTTCGGCTCACTACTGCAGCCAAGTCACCCAGTCGTGCAATCCTGCGCATGCGTTGGCCCGGCGGCACATGTCCTTGAACATGCTCCAGTGGGCCAGAGCATTCTGCCCATGCGCGTCTCCCAGACATGATGTAGTGCGCATGCGCAGAAGGATGCACACCGCCGGGCCCATGCATGTGACTTGGCTGCTAGTGTGCCGAAGAACTGAGCAAAGAGGAGGACCAAGAGGATGGGACATACAAATCCAGGGGTCTGGAAGAAGGCCCAGGTAAGTAAAAGAACAATTTTTAAATTCACCTCTGGTATCCTTTAAAGAGGCACTGTAGTGAAAAATAGTAGAATGCAGTACATTATTCAAGTAACCCACTTTTATGAGAATTTTTCTGGTTTCCGCAGCAGGAGCACTTTCTATATACACCTTTATATTGGTCCTTTCCCAGTGATGCTTTGCCTAGGCTCATTTAGATATTAAAAATTCTACACCCCCTCTCTAGAGCCTTCTGGGAGACCAGGTATATTTTTTTCTAGGCAAACACTGACTAAAATCATTATAAATTAATATTGCGGGGGAAAAAAAATCTATTTTATTCATTCAATTATTGTCATTACAGTTCCTCTGTAGGCTTTCCTTAAATTTGGAAAAAAAACATAACTGTACTTGTTATTACCCATACAGTTACCATATTTGCTTTTGTGCACAAGTAATATTGTCAGTTTACAATTCACAGGTTCCCAAAGTCCAGTTTATCTACTCTGACAGCTGTCACTGCTTTTTACTGCATAGCTGCTGTATTTATATATTAAAATCTATCTAGTGATCTCTACTCAGCTCTTTCTGCTTCTCAGCTCAGTAAAGCTTAAGGTCCATACACACGCCGGACTGGAGGCAACGACGGGTCCGCCGTCACCTTCCGCTGGGTGGGCATTTCAGGGACAGTCCGGCGTGTGTACAGTCTGTCGGCGGACTGATACGGCTGTTTCTGAACAGCCGTATCAGTCTGCAGACAGACCAGTGTTCTCCCCAGGCTCTTTTAGCCGGGTGCTCCACCCGGCTAGATTTTGTGACCACCCGGCTGTCATCGGCTCACCTCCTCACCTATTCCTATGCTGTAAGCACAGTTGCCCTGCATTTTCAACTCGCCCCACCCGGCTACTTTTTCATGCCACCCGGCTACTATTTCATGCCACCCGGCTGAAAAAAAATTCTGGGGAGAACACTGCAGACTGTACACACGCCGGACTGTCGCTGGAACGCCCACCCAGCGGGAGGTGACGACGGACCCGTTGTTGCCTCCAGTCCGGCGTGTGTACGGACCTTTAGTTTCGGCAGTTAGGTAATGTTTACTTAATATATCTGACAAAGGAATGTAAACAAAAGATAATGCTATCACCTCTACAGATGTGGCCAGAAGCTGCCCACTGAGCTTTCCACTGGAGAACAAAGTGCACTGGAAAGACAAGGGTTGATTCAGTAAAAAGTACAATCTGGGCCAAGCGAACAAAGTAGGAAAACATCCTCTGAAGAAGCAATGGACTGTTGCGATACATGTGAGGGGCAGCACGGCTGGTGTTTTCCTGGGGACGTTTGTGGTAAGATACTGTTACTTTTTTATTTAAGAGGTCTCTGCGCCATTTGCACGCAAATAGTAGCCTTCTCTACTGTCTCCTACATTTCATACACCAGGACCGGGTGTCTGCATTTTATATACCTTTGGTTTCCTACTTTGCTCGCTTGGCCCAGATTGTACTTTTTACTGTATCAGCCCTTGTCTTTCCATTGTTATTTTGTGATTTGCATCATAGATCATTGTATTTACCATGACACTATGCCCTGCTGCATGTAGTAGTTTTTAATTGTTTTTATTTGACACGTTACCTATTTAATAAAGATTTTTGTACTTTGGAGAAAAGATTTCTCATTTAATATTGCCAAATGGATGGCATTTTCTCTGGTGCATAGAGAAGCAAATGATCTCTGCAATAGGATATGTATTTCTATTTGGGAATTAATTACTGTACACCTATTATGCTGCACTACAACTTAATTACTTGCTTTGTGTGGGTCAATAGCATTTTTCCTTTAGATATTAATAAATACTTTGGCTATAGTGAGAACTCTTTGCTAGCTTCCATGTGATTGCTTCCAGCTAAATTAGCACCCACTAATAACCATGAGCTGTGTCTTAAAGCTATAAAACTCCTGTTGGTCTAAGGCACATTTGAATTCCCTGTAGAACTGGCGCACACAGATGTCAGTAAAAATAAACAGTCTGCACTGGTACATATGAAAAAAGGGGGGGTGTCACAAATGCATCAGCAATGGCTCTGTCTGCCCTTAGGGTGAGATTTGGCAAAGGAAAATGCTGAGCAGCCACACCAGCTCTGCGTTCATCTTATACAAAAAGCTGTTTTGGCTCTCGGATGCGAAGACAGAGAAAAAAAATGTAGAAAATGTAGACGGATTATTGGCAACACTGGTTTAATGTGAACAACGTATGTTTTCTGCATGTTTACAAAAATCATTGTTTCGTGCAAAAAATATTTTGACGCAATTATAGTCAGTGCAAAAAAAAAAACTCAATGTGAGCATGGATATGGATGCAGCCGATGTGCCTAGGAAGCAATCGGGAATCTTAAAGGGATATTTAAGTCTGAAAATGTTTTTTAACTTACCATATTTTTCAGAATATAAGATGTATCTGCATCCACGCTGTCCCTGTACGCTAGAGGTGCATGTGCGGTGGGACTTACGCATGACATTGCAGAAGATGTAGGACCCGGAGCAAAGGGGGAGAGGATCGCGGCGGCAGGAACAGGTATAGTATGGAAGTGTACTGCAGTGTAGTGTAGTTAAGTGCAGTGAAGTGTAGTTTAGTTAATTGTACTGCAGTGTAGTTTAGTGCAGTGTAGTGTAGTTTAAGTGTAATGTTGTATATTGCTGTGTAGCATAGTTGGTAGGGCAGCAGGGATAATCGTAGTGTAATGTAACTGGTAGGGGCAGCAGGGATTAGTGTAGTGTAGCTGGGCAGTATAGTGTAGATCAGGCTTTCTCAACCAGGGTTCCTTGAGTACTCTGCAGGGGTTCCTTGGCATTTTCCCCTATCGTGGGGGAAGTATGATAGAGCACAATATAATAGGGGGTACTGTAACAAGAAGCACTAAATTGGGGGCTCAGGAGACAGTATAATGAGTGGCAGTGTAATAGGGGTAGTGAAATAAACAGCCACACATACTTTTAAAGACCATGCCTCCTGCAAAATAAATGCAGGGGTTCCTTAAGATCAAATAATGGGTTGCAGGGGTTCCTTGAGATCCAAAAGTTATTTGCTGGGTTCCTCCAGGGTAGAAAGGTTAAGAAAGGCTGGTGTAGATAGAGTAGCTTAGATACAGTTTTTTGGGGGGTAAAAGCCCCATAAAATGTCCCTGCAGAGTAGACGCACCTAGGTTTATTTTTATTTTTCCTGATTTGTGCCCTCTAAACCTAGGCCGGAGCTTCTTATATTCCGCAAAATACGGTACCTGGGGCTTCTTGCAGCCCTCTGGAGTCTTCCTGTGCCCATGACGTCCTCCTGACTCCCTGCGACGAGCAGTGGCAACCTACACTAAGCTGGCCCTTTCGCCGCCAGTCGCCAGCTACTGCGTATGTACTGCCCCGAGCTGCGCACACCCTGATCACGCTCCCGCGGCCAAGAGAGCTCTGAACTTGAGCAGTAGTGATTTATGCTAAATACAGCTCTCCGACAATGCAGCTGTCCTTGGTAGGTTTTGAGGCTCCATATCACTAGAGTTCTTGGGGCCCCATATAAAACTTGCCCTCGGGCTCCTTAGTTACACCACTGATCAAAAGACTCCCGCCTCCTGCAAATGCATTGACTAAGCTTATGCGCTTCTCAGCCCATATACACAGGTGCTGAGAACTGCATGCAATAAAGACATCAGTTCCACATAAAAGCAATATGTATTAGCAGGTACGCCTTGTGCAGTCTTCTATCATGGTACCCACTCTAACCTCTCTTGAGCATTACCCCATATGGTTAAAGGGGAACAAGTATGCTATGTGACTTGTGAGAAACCAACAATTGTATATTCTGGAACTGATGTCTCTATTACATGCAGTTCTCTACCGATGTGAGTATACGATTGTCTTTTTTCTTGCAGGTCGCTCGCAAGTCACGTAACACCTAGGTTCTCAACGTGTGGTACGCATACCCCAGGGGGTACTTCTGATGGTTCCAGGGGGTACTCGGGCTTGATATACTTAACCAAGAATAACAAATTTAGAGTTTTAGAAAATGATAAGTCATGATAAGTCATATTAGTATTTTAGCTAATTAAAAGCAATAGTAAATGCTTGGAAATTGTTTAGAACCAATTATCATGTGCTAAGATTAAATATATATTTGTCAAGGGGTACTTTTGATAATGTTTACTATGCTAGGGGGTACTTGGTGAGTACGGGGTTTTAAAAGGGGTACAAACCAATAAAATGTTGAGAAACACTGACGTAGCATACTTGTTCCCCTTGAACTGCTTGAGGACCAAAGGCTTACACCCCCCTAGTGACCATGCCATTTTTACAATTCAGCACACTGCAGCTTTAACAATTTGCTGCAAGGCCATACAACTTAGCACACAAATGAATCTGCCTCCTTTTATTGCGACCAACAGAGCTTTCTGTTGGTTGCGTCTGATTGCTGCTATGATGACATTTTTTTTAAAATGTATTCAATAGTAAGTATAATAACCTTGGGGGAGTCGTGGAACCCAGTCTCTAAACACAGGAGAGCACAAAAACAAGAGGTTGGCCTTCAACACTGTGAGTTATGTCTGTGATTTGTGCTGGCTGGTTGTGAGACTGCTGGTTAGTAGAGTTCCAAACTCTACTGTCCTTCTAATTAAATACAGGGCATGCAGGATTTGCAGATTATCACACTGTCTTTAATATACATTTTACACAACATCACAACTTTTTTGGACATGAGGCTGTATGACAGGGGCGTAACTACAAATCATGGGCCTTCCCCAGCAAAACTTAGATAAAGCCCCTTAATATTTGCAACCCTTCCTTTGCCTTCCCTTGGTGACCCTCACAGCCTGGGGGCCCATCTTACAATGCACATAAAACAAATGTGGCCATCAGGATCCTCAAACCCATAACATATGTAGCCACAAAAACACCTGATCAGGAGAATCAGAGAAAGGGAAGGTTAGTAGTAAGCCCCCCCGCCCCCCCCCCCCCCCCACACACACACACACACCTCTGGGCCCCCCTGCAGGGCCTGCTCCACCCTAGTTACACCTCTGCTGTATGCCGTACAGCAGATTGTTAATGAGGAGAGCTGAAATGTTGTTTGGCGTAGCAGAACCACAAGTTAGATACTTGTAGTATTGATAAAACATTGTTTTTGCATGTAGCAATAACAGATATGATAGAACGATCCTGTAAGTGGAAATGACAGAAACCAGAGTACATTACATGAATTCGATTTGGGTATTGGGTATCTATGTTGTCAAGAATCACTTTGTGTTGTGAGAGCTGTCTGCTGTCTGAGCCCCCTCCTCTCTCATTCATTTGCAGTCGTTAATGTAGTGCTCAATTTTGGTTCCCTCTAGGCCTCTGTAACACTCCCCATCAGACTTGAGACTGGCTGCATTTAATAGGCAGCGTAAATAGAAGTTAGTGTACCGTTCACTAACATCTCTATCTATTGTCCGGAGATTAAATACATGCCACAAATGGTTCACGCTTCATCTGCCTGCAAACCTTGTTTCACTGCTCCCGACTCTGACTGTAGAGAAATATTAAATTAATTTGCAGGTTGCAAGTATGCAGCAAGGAAGGAAAAAAAAGCTTTGTACTGCGGGGCATCTGAAGACAACATTAATCATTGTGTGGTGCCAGCAGAATTCTGAGTGATTGCAGAAGAGCAGATTCATGTCAGCTTGGATCTAGGTTTGATTTTTGGCAATACTTAAAGCTTAACTACCACTAAAATGAAAAATGTGCATGTATCAATACAGTACATGTTAGCATTACTAAATTTCACTATTGCTTCAAGCAAAATATTACCTCTTTTCAACATGAATCCTAAACTTCTGCATATGACCTAAAGTCAGATTATACATGGGCAATCTGGTTAAGGGCTCTGCCTCTGCCATAGGCAACCTGGGTTTGAATCTCGGCTCTTTCTGTTCAGTAAGCCAGCACCAAGTCAGTGAGGAGACTTTGGGCAAGACTCCCTAACAGTGCTACTGTCTATAGAGCTGGCACTTTGTGGCTGCAGATCAAGCACTTTGAATTCACCAGTAGAAAAGTGCAATATTAATGTTCTGCGTGTGGTGTGAAAAACTATTTGCCCCCTTCCTGATTTCTTATTCTTTTGCATGTTTGTCACACCTAAATGTTTCTGTTCATCAAAAACCGTTAACTATTAGTCAAAGATAACATAATTGAACACAAATGCAGTTTTAAATGATGGTTTTTATTATTTAGTGAGAAAAAAAAACTCCAAATCTACATGGCCCTGTGTGAAAAAGTGATTGCCCCCTCCCCCCCCCTTGTTAAAAAATAACTTAAAGCACCTCAAAAGCTAGACATCATGCCAAGATCCAAAGAAATTCAGGAACAAATGAGAACAAAAGTACTGTGATTGAAATCTATCAGTCTGGTAAAGGTTATAAAGCCATTTCTAAAGCTTTGGGACTCCAGCAAACCACAGTGAGAGCCATTATTCACAAATGGCAAACACATGGAACAGTGATGAACCTTCCCAGGAGTGGCCGGCCGACCAAAATTACCCCAAGAGCGCAGAGAAAACTCATCCGAGAGGCCACAAAAGACCCCAGGACAACATCTAAAGAACTGCAGGCCTCACTTGCCTCAATTAAGGTCAGTGTTCACGACTCCACCACAAGAAAGAGACTGGGCAAAAACGGCCTGCATGGAAGATATCCAAGGCACAAACCACTTTTAAGCAAAAAGAACATTAAGCCTCGTCTCAATTTTGCTAAAAAAAACATCTCAATGATTGCCAAAACTTTTGGCAAAATACCGTGTGGACCGACGAGACAAAAGTTGAACTTTTTGGAAGGTGTGTGTCTCGTTACATCTGGCGTAGAAGTAACACAGCATTTCAGCAGAAGAACATCATACCAACAGTAAAATATGGTGGTGGTAGTGTGATGGTCTGGGGTTGTTTTGCTGCTTCAGGACCTGGAAGGCTTGCTGTGATAGATGGAACCATGAATTCTACTGTCTGCCAAAAAATCCTGAAGGAGACTGTCTGGCCATCTGTTCGTCAACTCAAGCTGAAGCGATCTTGGGTGCTGCAGCAGGACAATGACCCAAAACACACCAGCAAATTCACCTCTGAATGGCTGAAGAAAAACAAAATGAAGACTTTGGAGTGGCCTAGTCAAAGTCCTGACCTGAATCCTATTGAGATGTTGTGGCATGACCTTAAAAAGGCGGTTCATGCTAGAAAACCCTCAAATAAAGCTGAATTACAACAATTCTGCAAAGATGAGTGGGCCAAAATTCCTCCAGAGAGCTGTAGAAGACTGGTTGCAAGTTATTGCAAATGCTTGATTGCAGTTATTGCTGCTAAGGGTGGCCCAACCAGTTATTAGGTTCATGGGGCAATCACTTTTTCACACAGGGCCATGTAGGTTTTGAGGTTTTTTTCTCACTAAATAATAAAAAACATCATTTAAAACTGCATTTTGTGTTCAATTATGTTATCTTTGACTAATAGTTAACGGTTTTTGATGAGCAGAAACATTTAAGTGTGACAAACATGCAAAAGAATAAGAAATCAGGAAGAGGGCAAATAGTTTTTCACACCACTGTATATATATATATATATATATATATATATATATACACACACACACATTAATATATTAGAGTCTACCAAAAATCAATCTCTAAACAGTGTCCATTCTCACTAGACTGGTTGCCACGTCTGCTCTGATCACCGCTGTGCAAATATTCTCGTGCTGCTGCTGCTGAGCCCTCTGCTTGGTCCCGGTAAGCAGATCAGTGCCAGACTGAGGTGTAGGAACCCCTAATGGATTGAAAAAGACCAATGAGTATCCTTACTTACAGGGAGGATTCTCATTGGTTCATGGTTGACCAATGAAAATTCGTGGCTGGTGCAGGACTTTTGTCTAGGAGAAGGTGATATAATTTTCAATATTGACAACCGCTATTGAGGGGTGTTTGGGAGATCTGTAGGAATTACTTCTGGAGGGAGAGGGAGAGAGAGAGAGAGAGAGAAAGAGAGAGTGTGTGTGTGTATACGTGTGTGTGTGTGTAGAGAGAGAGGGGGGGGGGGTAAATAGTGACCTTTAAAGAGGAACTCCAGTGAAAATAATGAACAAAAGAGTGCTTAATTTTTACAATAATTATGTATAAATGATTTGGTCAGTGTTTGCTCATTGTAAAATCTTTCCTCCCCCTGATTTACATTCTGACATTTATCACGTGGTGGCTTTTTTGGCAGTTGGAAACAGCTGTTAGTTCCTACAATGCAACATGGTCCTGACATCACACTGTGGGAGGGGTTTCAACACAATATCAGCAATACAGAGCCCCTGATGAGCCCCCGTTTGAGAAAAGGAAAAGATTTCTCATGGGAAAGGTGGTATCAGCTACTGATTGAGATGAAGTTCAATCCTTGGTCACGGTTTCTCTTTAACTACTGGTCTGGCTGCAGCAATCTGACAATAGTAGTACACTTGTAGCACCTGATGAAAAAGATAAGTGCACTCTCTATAGTATCTTCCTTCTGCTTTTTAGAAATGTGTAGCAGTCAGGTGCGAGAGTTCATATTTTAGCTGGATTTAAAGTACCTATTTCACAAAAAGAATTTTGTGGTTTGGAATAAATTTTACAATGTCAAGGTCATCTGAAAAGTGCATTGATGGACGCCATGAATGAGCCAATTTAAAAATGGATGGAAACTTCAAAGTGTGATAACAATGAAGCCTTAATTCCACAGCTATATCACACTTTATTTTAGCAGATTGTTCTAATGAGCTCTATATATAGAACGATTAGGGGGCTCATATACCAAGATTGTTCTAACTGTAGCACAAACTGCTGAAAAAGTTAATTCTGGCCATAAGAGAAAGGTACCAGGACACACAATGCATCACTTTGCTGTGTTTGGGGTCATATAACAATAACTGAAGAGTATGCATACTGCATCACGGCAATGGTGTTCCCTGACTACATGACACTTCACTTTTCTGACAATTATCCTTCAATTTTAATGGAAGTAGCATTCTAGCATCTTGTGATTGTAATTCCTGTGTTAAGATATCCCAGATTTGTATTTACTTCAGCTGCGGCCACTTGGCATTCGAAAAGCTTGCTTAAGTTATTATCAACCAGAATTATTATTATTTAGTATGCAGCCTGTTTCTAGGGGTGTGCCAGCCGTGCGACCGCCCTGAGCGCTGAGGGAGGGGGGGGGGGGGGGGCGCTGTGATGGAGTGGGGAGCCACAGTCTCACTGGGACTCAGCCGCAGGGAGGTTATCCTGACTTCTCCCTTCCTCTCCCCGGGGCCACCCTCCTTGCTTCCCCCTCCGCTGCAGAGTAAGCACATGGAAGCCTCCTATTGAGCAACTCACCTCCTTCCGCTCCAACAGCCGATCACTTGCCACTGGTCTCCTCTGCATAGCCGCTGATCAATGGCTATGCAGAGGAGACCAGCGGCAAGTGATTGGCAATTGGAACGAGGAGTGGGGTGAGTCGCTCAATAGGATGCTTCCCTGCCTTACTCTGCAGTGGAGGGGGAAGCCTGGAGGGCCAGGCCCCTGGAGAGGAGTCGAGGGAGAAATCGAGCCGTCCTCCCTGCGGCTCACCCCTACATCACCTATGGGGGGGCACCTACCTATCTAACATATATTACTGGCTACCTATACTGGGGCACCTATGTCTGCCTACCTATACTGGGGGGACCTATAGATGGCTACCTATACTGGGCGCAACTAGACTTGGCTAACCTATACTGGCTCCACGGGGAGGGGGGCAATTTTTACACCCTCTCCCTGGGTACAATTTAGCCTAGAAACTGCCCCGTTAGTATTGGAATAGTGGCGGCATATTCCGCAGCATTGTACAGAGTATATTATCTTTTCCCTTAACTGTCCCCCAGAAGGGCTCACAATCTAATCCCTGCCTTAATCATATGTCTATGTGTGTATCGTGTAGTGTATGTATCATAGTCTAAGGCTAATTTAGGGGGAAGCCAATTAACTTATCTGTATGTTTTTAGGTTGTGGGGGGGGGGACGGGACACAAATGCCTGGAGGAAACCCACACAGACACGGGAGAACATACAAACTCTGTACAGATAGTGCCCTGGCTGGTATTGGAACTGGGGACCCAGCGCTGCAAGGCGAGAGATTGCTAACCACTATGCCACCATGCTGCTAGGTTCCCAAGTCCTTTTCTAACTCTGATGTTCCCAGCTGCATGCCATTTAGTTTTCATGGTGTTATGCTATTGGCACAACCAGGGGCATAATTGCAAATCATGGAGCTCCCCACCAAAACCTTGATGGGGCCTCCCATGGTTCATTTCCCAATCGGAAATGCAGATGCTGCAGCATTTTAGGGGAGATTGTGCTTCAATGTTAAAGAGAAACCGTGACCAAGGATTGAACTTAATCCCAATCAGTAGCTGGTACCCCCATTCCCATGAGAAATCTTTTCCTTTTCTCAAACGGATCATCAGGGGGCTCTGTATGGCTGATATTGTAGTTAAACCACTCCCACAGTGTGATGTCAGGACCATGGTGCTGATATCACACTGTGGGAGCCTTGTTGCATTGTGGGAAATAACAGCTGTTTCCAACTGCCAAAAAAGCAAGCAGCAGCTACTTCCAGGGACATGACCTGCCAGCAGTAAAAATGTCACCATGTGATAAATGTCAGAATGTAAATCAGGGAGAGGAAAGATTTTCAATGGGCAAACACTTACAAAATCATTTATACATAATTATTGTAAAAATTAAGCACTTTTGTTCAATACGTTATTTTCACTGGAGTTCCTCTTTAACACTGTGTCGAGCATGCCGCTGCAGAGGTTTTCCGGCCGATCAGGACCCGCCAGAATTCATTTACTTGTTGAATTGTAACCTTTAGATACTAGCTAGCACTATGCTAGCTAGTATTGTCTTCCGGCACCCCCCGATTGCCCACAATTCCACCCCCCCCTCCCACGATCGCCCGCTGGATACATTACCACGCCGGGATCCAGTGATCAAGCAGCCTCCAGCTCAGCTCCAGTCCTCACTATGGGGAGGATCGGGACTGCGCATGACGTCGGTGACGTCAAGATGTCATGTACGATCCTCCCCATAGTGAAGACTGGAGCTGAGCGGGGAGGCTGCCCCTATCGCGGGATCCGGGCAAGGTAATGTATCCAGCAGGCAATCAGGGGGGATCCGGACACAATACTAGCTAGCCTAGTGCTAGCTAGTATCTAATGGTTACAATTAAACTAATAAATTAGCGCGGGGGGGGGGGGGGGCGGGCGGACGACTAATAGTGCAAATCCTCCTGAGCGGCGTAATGCTCAGGAGGTTAAGTATAGGAAAATTGAAAAAATCGCTTTAAAAAGCTCTGCGCATATCAATTTTCCTAGCGTTTTTCTTGGCAAAATCTAGGCACCAGAGGTTCTGGATGTGAGCCTGGCTTCAGGGGCATAAAGAGATCGTTTCATATTCAGTAGTGATGCATTGTGGGAAACTTACAG